>NC_089229.1:55236649-55336649 GCF_963924675.1 Phocoena phocoena
GGAAAGTGAGATAAAGAATAAGCAGTTTACCCAAGGTCACACAGCAAGTAAGTGACAGAGCTAGACCTGAAGTTTTAATTTCTGAATGCTACAAACACCAAGACTACCATTGTGAAAACATCATGACCTGTGGCACATCGCATTATACTCTTTAAAGAAGTTGACTTTGCTTACTACTTCTTGAAATTCCTTTCCTTGGCTTTTGTGACATCATTCTTTTTTGGTTCTTCCCTCATATCATAACACTCCTGTTTACTCTCCTTGGCTGGCTTTTCTTTTACAGACTTTTATTTTTTTTTAAATACATATCCTACATGATCAACTTCTTGGTTTTTGTCTCTCTTACTCTATATATTCTCCACAAACAAAAGTATACACACAGAATTTCAACTACTCTGTGAATGCCAATGATATCCAAAGCTATATATTCACTTATGTTGTCTCTGCTAATTCCAAACCATAATTTTAATTCTAGATATTTCATAAGCATTTCAACATGCTGACACCAAAATCAATTTAACTCTACTTCTGTTACTACAAGTGTAACAGAGGCCATAATAATCTCTCACTTAGAATATTACAAGATTCTTATTCTTCCCACTTCTAGTTTTTCTCATTCCCTTCCTGTCCTTTTCCTTATGTCTTCTTTACACTGTATACAATAGAAACTATCTAAAACATAAAGTCAAAAATATCCTTTCACATAACATCATTTATAATAACTTAAAGGAAATGAAATATGTGATATAAATCCACCAAAACATGTACAGGATCTGTATGCTAGAAGCTATAAAATATTATGAAAGAAATTCAAGAAGATTAAGTAAAGAGACATATCCTGTACATATATTGGAAATGCAATGCACTAAAGATATCAACTCTCCCCAAGTTGATTTATTGGTTTAATGCAACTCCCATAAAAGTCTTCAGCAAGGTTTTTTGGTAGAGATAGCAAAGTTTATTCTAAAATTTATATGGAAAAGCAAAGGACTTAGAACAGCTAAAACAATTTTGAAAAAGAAGAGTAAAGTGGGAGGAATCATTCTTACTGATGTTAAGGCTTATTATATAGCTGATCAAGAAGGTGTGATATTGGCAGAGGGATAGACATAGATCAATGAAACTGATTAGAGAACCTAGAAATAGACCCACAGACATAAGCCCAACTTATTTTTGATAAAGGTGCAAAAGCAATTCAGTGAAGGAAGGAGAGCCTTTTCAACAAATGATGATGCCAGAGCAATTAGACACATATAAATTTAAAAAAAAATCTCAGGCTAAATGTCACATTTTATAAAATACGTAATTCAATATGTATCGTAGACTTTAATGTAAAACATAAAGCTATAAGATTTTAGAAATAAAAAGAGAAGATAATCTTTGGGACCTGGAGCTAAGTGAAGAGTTCTTAGACTTGGCGTTCAAAACATTATTCCATAGAAGGAAAAAAACTTATAACTTGAAATTCACCAAAAATTAAAAACTGTTTTTTCTGTCAAAGCTTATATAAAGAGGATTAACAGAAAAGCTATAGCTGAAGGAAATTTTTGCAAACCATGTATCTGACAAAAGACTAGAATCTCAAATATATAAAAGACTCTCAAAGATCAATAGTGAATATATAACATATCAATTAGAAAATGGGCAAAATACATAAACAACAGATATTTCACCAAAAAAGTATACAAATA
The DNA here is from genome assembly GCF_963924675.1 of Phocoena phocoena. Taxonomy (NCBI): domain Eukaryota; kingdom Metazoa; phylum Chordata; class Mammalia; order Artiodactyla; family Phocoenidae; genus Phocoena; species Phocoena phocoena. The sequence continues at coordinate 55,238,341 of NC_089229.1, forward strand.
GAATACAAGAACATTTAAAGATTTCAACATCATTAGCCATTAGAAAAATGCTAATTAAACTCACACTGATATATCAGTACACACCTATCAGAAACTTTTAAATCTTCTCAGTTTATGAGCAAATATAGTTCTAGTTTTAGGATTGAGAATAACATAGAATGTGTGGTCAACATTCTATGTTAATATCTCATTGTTCAAATGAAGACTGTCTCAGTATTGTGTTTTTGAGGGAAACATTTTGCCGAAATACTGAAAAAAAAAAGTGGATATATCTTACAAAGTCTATGAAATGGACTGGAACTTTGAAATCTTCAAATACAGACTTTATTCTAATATGAGAATATGAGGTTGGAGACAAGACGGCAGAGAAGGACTTAAGCTCACCTCCTCTCACAAAAACACCAAAGCCACAACTAAGTGCTGAACAACCATCTGCAAAAAAATACGGGAACCTACCAAAAAGATAGTCTACATCCAAAGACAAAGAGGAAGCCACAGCAAGATGGTAGGAGGGGTGTATTTGTGATAAAATCAAATCCCATACCCCGCTAGGTAGGTGATCCACAAACTGGAAAATAATTACACAGCAGAGGCTCTCCCACAGGAGTGAGAGCTCTGAGCCACAACGTGCCCCCTAGAACTCAACACACTGTCAATCATCTAAGTTCTTAACATCTTTTTGAATATTTCTTTTACTTCCTCATTTTTATTGAAATTTTGGCTTTGATGGCATCGCATCTCTTGCAATCCTCTCTGGAGTGGCTCTCCCAACTCAAGTCCCAACTACTTTGAATCACATTCCCTCGTATTTTATCATCTTCTATTTCTCCTTGTTTTAGTCATCTATACATCTTTATGGAACATATTTATGATAACTGCTTTAAAATACTTTGCTACTAGTTCCATAATTCTCCTGATTATGGATTATAATTTCCTGTTTTGTATACCTGGTGTGTGTGTGTGTGTGTGTGTGTGTGTGTGTATTTTTTAATTAGAAGCAGACCTTTGTGAATTTTACTTTTTGGGGTACTGGATTCTGTTCTGGCATGCTGCTAAGTTACATGAAGTATGATTTTTTGATACTTGCTTTTTAAAATTTGTTATGGTGAGTCCAGAGCAGTCATTAGTCTAGAGCTAATTTAAACCACTACCAATATAATACTCTCCTGAGAATTCTCTCTCATGCCCCAATTATTACAGTAGTTTTCCTTCTGGTTCACTGGAATAAAATCTATTCCTAGATTCCCGTGAATTCCTGGAATTATTCTACTTCTACTTACAGGTGAGTTTATGTTCCTTCACCAGCTTTGTGTAGTTTCCTCACATGCAAGTGCTCAGCCAAAGACTAAAAAGGCTTTGTTTATGAATTCTCATGAGAATTTTTTGGGAGAGGCTATCTTCCTATGCTTATATTCTGATTTCATATTTTATTTTTACAGAGGCTGTCACTCTTTAAGAGTCACATCATTATATAGCAGTCCCAGTTCTGACTCCCCAATCTATGTAGGTCCAAACCCAATTTTCTAAAAAAGTAAAAACAAATCACTAGTTCCAACACTCCAACAAAAATAAAGTAGAGGGGCTTCCCTGGTGGCTCAGTGGTTGAGAGTCCGCCTGCCGATGCAGGGGACACAGGTTCGTGCCCTGGTCCGGGAAGATCCCACATGCCGCGGAGCGGCTGGGCCTGTGAGCCATGGCCGCTGAGCCTGCGCGTCCGGAGCCTGTGCTCCGCAACGGGAGAGGCCACAACAGTGAGAGGCCTACGTATCGCAAAAATAAAATAAAATAGTAGAAACATTTAGCGCTAGCTAAAGCTGAATATATGATTGCTTTGGGGGCATTTACTGATCTTTATAATCTGAGAATCTAGGGCTTTTAATAACAGTGTTGGAAACACTTATGTAGGTTCAAACCTGAGATTTTGTTGTCAACAGAGGCTTCAATTTCTTTCATTGGTGGTTTGCTTTTTAGTGTCATGTGGGGCCTGATGTGCTGAAAGCTTTCCTGCTCCACTCTAAGCTTTCAGCTATCCCTGACCATCGACACCAAGGAGGCAGTCTCTCTCCATGCTCTTGCAGACCCCCCCACCCAACCCCAGTGACTGCTATTGCTAGTTTCTCAGTGGTAGGCTCATGGCGGGGCAATGGGATTATTTAGTTCTAATCCAGTTTCAGTTTTAGGCAGGCTCTGTGTGCCTGAGCCTTTTAAACTTTCTCTTATATCAGAGACTCTTGGACAAAAGAGTTTCCTGCTCCCTCCCAGCAGTAACAAACCTTTTCTTGCAGGATCCTGGGCTCAAGTGGATTATCTGGTTATCTCCTAGGGGCAGCTGATTACTGCTTCTGTTTCTTCCTCAGAAGCAGTGGACTTTAGCCTATGGTTTGGAGCAAGAATGGGCCTGAGAGGTGGAAGTCTCTTTGTCCCTCTTCTAACAGTTCAAGAATTTTTTTGTTTGTACGAAAGAAGGGTCCAGGGAAGTGGGGCAGGTTTTTCTTTGTCGCTAGCAACCATTCCTCATCTGCATGCCTCCTCCACTCTGGGGAACTCTCTCTGGTCTCCTGCCCTGACTCCAATCTTTCTCAGGACTACCTGGTGCTGGTCTGTGGAAATGAATTAGAAAGTGAATGAACCCTCTCTCTTTCATTTGGACTAAATGAGGTTTTAACATTTGGGGTAAGATCCTCTTCTATTGAACTTGCTCATTTAAAAAAATGCTTATTTTTAATGGATAAGGAATTCTAGATAGGTTTCCTCACAACAAATAAAAAGAATCTGTAACACATAAACATTATTTATTAAGAAACATTAAAGAACATATTTCTTTGAAAAAAAAGTCTCTTCATAATATTCAATGGAAATAAAAATCTTCCTGGGGCAAAGGTAATTTTAAATTTAATTTGTGAAATATTTCTTATCCATCTGTTTCTGCAGGATGTTCATCAGAGATGAGCCACAAGCCTACCAGCAACTGCACTTAAAAACAGGCATACCTCAGATATCATGGGCTCAGTTCCAGACCATCAGTATTGCAATAAAGTGAGTCACATGAAATTTTATATTGCCAGTGCATATAAAAGTTATGTTTACACTATACTGTAGTCTATTAAATGTGCAATAGCATTATGTCTAAAAATGTACATATATTAATTTAAAAAACACTTTAGTGCTAAAAAATACTAAGTGTCATCTGAGCCTTCAGTGAGTCATAATCTTTTTGCTGGTGGAGGGTCTTGCATTGATGTTGATGGCTGCTGACTGATCAAGGTGGTGGTTGATGAAGGTTAGGCTGGCTGTGGCAATTCATTAAAAATAATATAAGATAAATAAGATTGCTGCATTGATTCACTCTTCTTTCACAAAAATCTTCTCTGTACTGTGCAATACCATATGATAGCCTTTTACCCACAGAACTTCTTTCAGAATTGAAGTCAATCCTCTCAAACTCTGCTGCTGCTTTATCAACTAAGTTTATGTCATATTCTAAATCCTTTGCTGTCACTTCAACAATCTTCACAGCATCTTCACCAGCAGCAGATTCCATCTCAAGAAACAACTTTCTTTGCTCATCCATAAGAAGCAGCTCCTCATCCATTCAAGTGTTATCATGAGATTGCAGAAATTCAGTCCTTTCTTCAGGCTCTACTTCTAATTCTAGTTTTTCTGCTAGTTCCACCACATGTGCCATTACTTTCTCCTTCAGTTCCACTGAAGTCCTGGACCCCTCAAATTCATCCATGAGGGTTGCAATCAACTTCTTCCAAACTCCTGTTAATGTTGATATTTTGACCTCTTCCCATGAATCATGAATGTTCTTAATGGCCTCTAAAATGATAAATCCTTTCCCGAAGTTTTTCAATTGACTTTGTCCAGATCCATCAGAGGAATCACTATGGCAGCTATACCCTTAAAATGTATTTCTTCAATAATAAGACTTGAAACGTTGAAATTATTCCTTGATCCATGGACTGCAGAATGGATGTTGTGTTAGCAGGCATGAAGACAAGCTTAAAATACTCAGAAAACTATGTCATAAACAGGTGTACTTCATCCAGGCTTTGTTGTTCTATTTAGTGAGCACAGGCAGAGTAGATCAAGGATAATTCTTAAGGGCCCTAGGATTTTCATAATGGTAAATAAGCAATGAGTTCAACTTAAAGTCACCAGCTGCATTAACCCCAAACAAGAGAGTCATCCCATCCTTTGACACTTTGAAGTCAAGCATTGACTTCTCCTCTTTAGCTATGAGAATCCTAGATGGCATCTTGTTCCAATATAATGCTGTTTTGGCTATACTGAAAATCTGTTGTTTAGTGTAGCCACCTTCATTATCTTAGCTAGATCTTCTGGATAACTTGCTGCAGCTTCTACATGAGCATTTGCTGCTTCACCTTGCAGTTTTATGTTATGGAGATGGCTTCTTTCCTTAAACCTCATGAACCAACCTCTGCTATGTTTAAACTATTCTTCTGCAGCCTTCTCACCTCTCTCAGCCTTCAAAGAATTGAAGAGAGTTAGAGCCTTACTCTGGATAAGGCTTTTGCTTAAGGGAATATTGTGGCTGGTTTGATCTTCCATCCAGACCACTAAAACCTTCTCCTTATCAGCCATAAGGCTGTTTTGCTTTCTTATCATTCATGTGTTCACTGGAGTAGCACTTTCAATTTCCTTCAATAACTTTTCCTTTGCATTCACGACTATGCTAACTGGTGCAAGAGGCAAGCTTTTGTCCTATCGGCTTTCAACATGCCTTCCTCACTAAACTTAATCATGTATAGTTTTTGATTTAAAGTGAGAAATGTGAGACTCTTCCTTTCACTTGAACAGAGGCCACTGGAGGGTTATTAATTGGCCTAATTTTAATGCTGTTGTGTCTCAGGAAATAAGGAGGCCCAAGGAGCAGGAGAACAAGAGACAGGGTCAGTGGAGCAATCAGAACACACACATTAAATAAGTCCGCCATCTTACATGCACGTGGTTTGTGGCACCCCAAAACAACGCCAATCATGACATCAAAGATCAGAGATTACAAAACCAAAACTCTTAGAAGGATGAGATTGCATTTAGGATAAGAAATAATAAACCCAACTACTCTCTATATTTTCTCTAGGAATATTCTCTTATAGTGTTCTGTTTTCCTCCCTCAGAATGCATGAAGAGGTTTGCAGATGCAATGTCCTTTCCTCACTTAGACTAAGACTTAACTCTGTCCTGGACAAGTCAGAGAAATGTCTTTGCAATTCAGGATATCATTTTAAGAGGAAACATTCTTCAAGGAATGCGATACTGGCTTTTTACAGAGCACCACTGCTTTCTGTCCACAGTAGTAAGTAGAACTCTATATTCCCCAAGCCTATAATATCAGAAGGAAGGGGAGGAATGAATTAGGGATGATATTTACTTATACCTAATTACCTTACTTCCTCATGTGGCCCATTCAGAGAAGGAAGAAACTTGTTCTTCGCCTGATTGCGCTGTTTTCCTTCTGGTAAAAAATTTTGTAATGCTAAGAAATAAAGATGATGCTTTATCAAGGTGTCTTTGGTATTAGCAAGCTGTCTATTGTTCACATTCTTTTTTTTTTTTTTTTTTGTGATAAGCTGGCCTCTCACTGTTGTGGCCTCTCCCATTGTGGAGCACAGGCTCCAGACGCACAGGCTCAGCGGCCATGGCTCACGGGCCCAGCCGCTCCGCGGCATGTGAGATCTTCCCGGACCGGGGCACGAACCCGTGTCCCCTGCACCGGCAGGTGGACTCTCAACCACTGCACCACCAGGGAAGCCCTGTTCACATTCTTATAACAGTAAGAATATTGTTCAATATTCAAATAAATATTACATAATATTTCTTATTCTGTGTAAGTATATAGTACCATCAACAATACTATCTGAAGCCTTTTCCACAGCAGGATAATGCAGTTCCTATTACCAATGGGACTTGGACATAAAGAATGCTTTAAGAAGACTCACATCAACATCTGCCCATGTGCACATACAGCTGCTCATCTCATTAGCTCATTGCTCAGTATCATCTCAGTGACTGTCCAGAACAGGTGTTCCTTCCATTTTTGTTGGGATTTTCTTCAGTAAAGCCCTCCTCAAACACAACCATGTCCTTCCTGCTGCTTTGCTCCTGTGCAATCATCTTCCCTGACACGGTCTGCCAGTCTCTCACTGGCTTTCCCTTTGTTTCTCACAGAGCTATGAGACATGTCAGTTCCCAGAGGTCAGGTGGTACAATTCCCCCTTCCTCTCTACTTATTTATCTCTGACAAAACCCCAAATCAGTCATTTCCTTGAGTCTGGTACCCCTAGGAGCAAAAGAGGAAAATCTCAGAGACATGTATCTTTGTAACTATAAGATGTAGAGCTTCAGACTCTAAACATTATACCCTAATTCCACTTGCAGTGTTTTGGGATTTTTTTCCTACAGCAGAATAGGAGTATGGTTTACTGACAGGAAGTTCGAAGTGATGGATACATCTGGCCATTATTTTATGTAATGCTTGTCCTTTTGTATTATTTTTATATCCATTTAACTGATCTATTTTTATGCCTATTTTTAGACCCTATAATTTAGGTTCAAATATCTGGATATCAATAAATAAAAATTTAACTAGTACTAGCTTTTATCTATTTTTTAACACATTTTAATTTATTATTTTTATTGGAAGTGTTTTTTTAATTGAGTTATATTTGACATACAATATTGTGTAAGTTTAAGGTGTACAACATATCTATTTGATACATTTATATTGCAATATGATTGCCATAAGAGTGTTAGCTAACACCTCTATCACACCATGTGATTATCATTTCTTTTAGTGCTGGGAACACTTAAAATCTAGCCTCTTAGCAAGTTTAATGTTTCTAATACAGTGTTGTTGCTTATAATCACTGTACTGTGTATTAGATATCCAGAACTTATTTATCTAGCAGTGGCAAGTATTTACCCTTAAACACCATCTCTCCCATTTCCCTCAGCCCCCAGCTTTTATTATTTCAGTTTTTGTAGCATCTGTCTTTTAAAGAATTCTTCTATCATCACTGAAATCAAGCTAAATAAAAATTATTTTGGGAATCAAAGGTTTAAGTTCTAACCTCGTTGACTCCTTTAGGAATATTTTTTCATGTTACACAATGTCTACTGTGTAGTATAATGAGTTTACAGTTCTTTACCAAAAAAAATCAATCCTGGCACAAGGCTGGCCTGCTTATTTAGTGCTATCCTAAATATACCCATTCTGTTACTAAATCTAAGATTATTTGTTTAATATAACACTGACTAATGGCAGGTTTATAAAATCAACACAGTGGTAGAGTACAAGAGCATTTTAAATTTGAAATAATTTCTAAGTTAACTAATCAGAAAACACAACAAAACAAAATTAGTCAACGCAGGCAGATAAAAGCCACTGTTAATATGAACATATGCTAATGAAGGCCTCCGTTAGCCTAAATTCTTTACTGAAATATGTTTCTAGTATGCTGAATTATCACCACCCTAGGGCATAAATGAGGCCACCCTTACATTAAGATTCTGAACCCCCATCCAAATTAGCAAGAAGACTTTTCTCAGAACTACCTCCTTTGACATTTCCCTAAATCTCAAAGTGTGCTTGCTGATATTGCAGTTACCAGCCCTGGTTTCCCTCAGTGTTTGACAGTAGAGCAGGAACACAGATATACCTTCAGAGCTGAAAGACTGTTGAGCTTGATGACAGTTGCCCTGAAAGTTTCATGACATACATTGCCACGATTACCATTCCCACTTTCACTACTGCTGTTGCAGTCAATGTAGCTAAAAATTATGAAATGATGGGAGACTATGAATACTGCTAGCACACATGGGTACATGATGCATGCCACCGTCACAGAGAGGAAAGACCTTCCTCTGTGATACTCCTTTAAAAAGAAGAGGATAAATTATTTGAAGAAGTTGGTGGTCCCAAGGTACCTGGGACTTAAAGGGTATGTTCTTATATACAGTGCTTATGCTCACTATTGTGGTATCCTTGGCCAAACACCTGGGCTTCCCAGAGCATTTGAGGCTCTGACAAAGTCACTTATTCTTGATGCTTTTGGCACCTCTATCATGGAAGTTGGAGGCACAAGGGTCACTCCTTGCTGAAGGCTGGTGAATTCACTTGATTAAGATGACTGGCCCACAGCCATCATCTGGTGCATATCTCTGGTGGAACCACCAGGGTATCAACAGTATAATAAATATATGGTGAATGAATGAATTCCCTGTGATACAAGTTAAAATGGTGCTTTCCTCAGAGGTATATATGCTCAATCAACAATATTACATGTGTGTGGGCTACAAATTTTACCAGGCTTTAGATTCATTCTTACTGCCAGTTGTATATGGCACAAGGTGCCACAAGGATAGCTGGATCCAAAATTTTTCCAGAATCAGCCACTGTAGACCCTGAACTAATTCTCCATCTTGACTACGCCATAGCAACTAGCCTATAAGCTCTCTACCTTCATGGTGAACAGACTTTAGAAACAATCTAGCTTTTGTCAGTGTCAATATTATTAAACCAGGAAGTTTATAGAGAAAAGACCAGTGGTTACCAAGGGTTAGAAATGGTAGAGGGAAAGGCAGTGTGGAAGGGAAGTATAGTTTTAGGAAAGGGCCGTGCAAGGGATCCTTATGGTGACAGAGATATTCAGTATCTTAACTGTGATGGTGTGTACAAATCTACACATGAAACTGTAGAGAACTAAATACACAAACACATGCACAAACAGGGAACTCTAACTAAGACTGGTGCATTGTATCAATGTCAATATCCTGGTCACCACATTATATTGTAGTTTTTGCAAATGTTCCATTGGAGGAACCTGGGTAAAGTGTACATACGTTCTCTGTATTATTTATTAAAGCTACATATGAATTTATAATTATCTCACAAACAATATTAATTAAAAATTAATCCTCAAATAAATGTGACCCAGATCCTACCACCTTTATTTAGTGCTTTCCTCCCCCATATCTCTAGGTAAATTCTTGTATGCAAACATATAAAACACATAGCCAAATCCGTTAGCAACATCAAAACTCTAAAGGTTAAAGGTATATGTTGGAGAAGGAGTATAATCTCATTACTATATATAAGCCCAGCTCTTGGCTCAGATAAAATATTCTATTGTATATACTGAAGAAACTATACTATGAAATATCTCTAGAAAACTTAAGAGAGGGAGGTAGGGAGAGGGAGGGAAGGAGGGAGGGAAGGAGAGAAGGAGGGAGGGAGGTAGGGGGAGGGGGGGAGAGAGAGAGAGAGGACACATAAGAATAGAGTGGAATAATTATAAAAGATGGAACAAATCATATTGCTTTGTACTTATTTACCTCTGTAATTTTAATCACTTTCTGACTTTGAAATTCATTAATCTTCCTGCTAATATGTCATCATATGCAAAAAAAATCTTCTTTTATAAATTTGTTGTGGAGATTAAATACAATGTTGCATGAGAAAGCACCATGCACACTTTCTGACACATAGCAAGAAACCAGTGTATGTTAGTTGGATCGGAATTGTATTAAGAAAAAAAGAATCAAACAGAAACTAAGGTAATGGAAAGAAACAGAAAGAAGGCCAATGTTAATAAATAATACAAATCAGAATCATACGGAATGCTGTTAGATAATTAAACTGGAAAGCAACCTCTAAGTAAAGCTAAAGAACACTTTGGAGATTTAAAGTTTAGACATGATATATAGATTCTTGAGCGGTACTTATCTTTGTAGTTTAGGTCTGATAAATCCTGAAATAATATAATATTAATAGATCCAGTTATTATTATATTGCATGACACATAGCGGGAGTACAATAAGTTTTTTTGAGCAACTACATTACGCGTACTTACTTCATAGCAGGCTAGTGAGAAAAAAATGATGGGCATTAGTCACTACAAAAATGTACTGTACAATTCAAGTAAATTCAAGTAACGGAATTTCACTTTATTCCTGGAAAATATAGAGAAAATTAGAATAATCTGATATGCGTTATTTGACAAAAAGAAATTCTGGGTTGTATGAGGTAAAGAAACAATGGAGCAAAATATTACAAATCTTATAAATATTTATAAAATGTGGACCCTTAATTTTAAAAAAACACAAAAACTTTTGTTTAGTCTTTGTCATTTGACAATATGTAACATTCTTTTATATTCCTACTTCCAGAAAAGTGAAGAGGAGCATCCATCACTCTCCAGGGGAGAGAATCTAGGTTTCTAGTTATGTGGTTCCATTCATCAGGTGTTCCTTGTAGTGAAATCAAAGATCATACTTGGTCTGAGCACAGAAGATAAAAGTTCTTTTATGTTTTGAGCTCTGGAGTAAGATTTTGTAGAAGAGGTGATATTTGAGCTGGATTTAAATTCCAAATACTATGAAAGGAGAACTGTGAACAAATATAAAGGGTTTATGATATTTTTAGAGAAATCATTAGTAGTACTCTGTGGGAGCAGCCTAGTTTACATAAGCAGAAGATAAGGCTAAAAAATATTTCGGCTCCAGATAATGGAGAACCTTAAAAATCATTAAAGAAATTTAAAGCAGTAGAGTGACAACAGATCTGTGCTTCACAAACATAATTTTTTATTTGCTATGTGGAATAAAGACTGGGGAAGGGAGACATAAAAGTTAGAGATACCAGTTAATAGGGTATGGTATTACAAGGGTACAAAATAATAGGAAAGGGCAATTACAGAGGTAATTAGGAAAGAAAGTCAATTCAGGAAATTGTGTTTCTTTCTAACTGACAGACTTCCAAGAATTGTTAATTAATTAATTAAAAAGAGAGAATAAGGGAAATGAGGGAGACAGAGAAATCTTTAACATTTGTTTTTTAAAGGTAGATAGTAATATCATTAATGAAGATAACAGTAATAATAAAAGTAGCAGTTGGTATCAGTAATGGTAATAGTAATTAAATACTATATCACGAAGACTAAACTAAATGTCACCACCATCTACAAAGTGACACTGAGTAAGTTATTTAACTTCTGTGAGGTTTAATTTCTTTATCTTCAATCAGGATAAGACTACTTGCATATAAGTTAAATGAAATGAAATATCTGCATTTTAGAAGTTAAGTTCAAGATCACTTATCTGGCAAACAGAGAGTCAGGGTACAATTTCTAATTATCATATAATTATCCCATCTATCAAGTGGAACAGAAGAGCAGTGAGTGGGGAATCAGAAAGATAGCTAGAGAGAACAGTAACCATCATGATGTGATGGTGGTGGTGGCGTGGCGGTGGCGGGTGATGATGATGATAACAGCAACAACAAACACTTTTTGAGTACTTGTTATGAACAAGACATTGTTCTAAGTATTTTAAATAATTAATTTATTATCATTAAGAAGGTTGTAAGTCAAACACTGTTATCATAATCCCCAACAGAGAGGGCTAAATGGTGGCCCCCAAATAGATATGTCAATGTCCTAACACCAGGAACCTGCACAGAAACATGATTTTATTTGTAAAGAGATCTTTTCATATGTAGATAAGTTAAATAGTTTGAGATGAAATCATCCTGAATTACACAGGTTATCCCTAAGCATGTCCATATGAGAGCTATCAGAAGACAAAGCACACTGTAAAGCAATTATACTCCAATAAAGATGTTAAAAAATAAAAAGAAAAGGAAAAGAAAAAGGAAGCAAAAATTTGCCAACCAAAAAAAAAAAAAGGAAGACAAAGCAATGGGAAAGCAGAGGTAGAGACTGGAGTGATGCAGTCACAGGGATGCTGACAGCCACCAGAAGCTGGAAGAGGATTCTCTCCTAGATATTCTGGAGGGAGTACAGCCCTGCCAACATACTGATTTCATACTTCTGGCCCCAGAACTATAAAAGAATAATTTTGGCTGTTTCAAGCCACACAGTTTGTGGTAATTTGTTGTGAAATCCCTTGGAAACTAATGAACCAATTATCAATTTATTGCTCTTTACCTCCACATCCAACCATTTTTGTCTGTTTTGAGAAAATTGAGTGAGAAATATTTAAATATTTCTCTGAGTCAAATATTCAAATATTTAAATATTTGTCCTTTGCAGTTGGCTCCATACTAAGCTTAGACAGTAGATAGCACCGGAGAGCCATTTTAGGAAGAAGGGACATCTCTTCCCAGTCCTGGTGTTTTCTTTTAAATTTTGTTTTGTTTTCTTCTTCTTCTTGCTTTGATTGCACACCCACCATGGTTTCTGTGAACATTCAGTGGAGCTCTCCCAAACTGAGTTTCCGCTGTACTCATGGGACTATTCCCAATGAGACTCCAAGGTACCTCCCAGGGCAGATTTCTCAGTCTCAAGCTGCCAGCACACCAGAGAGTTACTTCCTTTTTGCTGCATCTGGCTGTTGTTCTCCATCCACCAGCCTCTGCCCAGAGAATGTGAATCAGTTCTGACCTGGAACCACCCAGAGAACTTCTCCATAATCTATTTAGTTATAACTAATAACTATAGCTAATGAGATCTGAATTACAACCTTGGGGAAGGGAGACACTTTCCAAGTTTATTCATTTCTCAAGTACACTCCTCAGCCCTACGGTATTTTTTGAGAGCTCTCTTTACCCTTTATAGGTAATCCACATTATAGTTCATAACTGTTTATATTAAAGGTCTCTTTTTCAAATTACCATGTGGTTCCTGTCTCCTGACTGGACTCTGACTGAAACGCCCATTTTACATATGAGGCATTGATGCACAGGAATGTTAGCTGACTTGTTCAAGTGCACATAGCTAGTAGCTGGTAGAATCACTCTTCAATGTCAAGAAGTATGGTTCTAGCATCTGTAGCCACTGGATTGTAAAAAAAAAAAAAAAAGACAGGAATGATGTTCATAGATGTTCATAGATACACTATAAACGGATAGGGTGAGGGTCCCCAGAGAAAGAGAACCAGGCTTTCTTGACATAAGAGAAGCCATTTTCGGCCTAAGCCATTTTGTGATCTAAGCCTGGCCACATTGCTTGCCCTTGAACAGTTCTCAGGAGTTAATTATCGTAAGGGGGAAAAAAAGAATGCAGGAACAAACTTATCAGGCAAGAGAAGTAACAACAGCAAAGAATAAATCAGTTGTAAAGACTCCGGGTTCTATCTTAATGATAAAGATTAGCCTGAAGCACTTTCTTGAGCTGTTCTGCAGAATTCAAAGCCCTGTCTAGCCTCAACCATCAGACCAACTGGAATGTAAGGAATGATGATGTTGACCTTTTCTGACTTTCATGACTTCACTCAACTAAAGCTTGGGCTGTGTCAACTTCTGTCCCAGTTCTGTGCTGAATTCTCCTCTGCTCAAGCCCCTTCATGAATCTGCATACAACACCCAAATCCTTTCATGAATACGCATGTACCCTTAGCCTAAAACCTCCCCAATTTTGCTGTTCAGGGATACACTGCTATGGGAAACATCCCTGGTGTTCTCCTTACTTGCTGCAAGTAAGAAATCCTTCCTTCTCCCAATCACTGGCTTGGTTGTGTCTTTTGGCTGGATACCCAACAACAGGCGAACTCAGCTTTCGGGTAACAATACTCCATTTAGTCTATAAAGTAGTAGCCTGTATGGTGTTTTGGAAACTGTCTAATTAGCTCCCAACATTTAAAAATCAGGATGTTTCACATAATACGCAGGTTCTTTTTTAAGCTTCTCTGAAAAAAATTAGAATAGCACAACTTCAGAGAGGTCTGCTCAAATACTCAATAAAATTAACGTTGGTTACTCCACATCATTTAGTTAGTTCTAGGCATTTTCTGTGCTTATTTATTCATTACCTACTTCTCTCTATGGAAATGAAAATACTGTGAAAATGTATCTTCTCTATATTTGTTCCTAGTACCTAGAGCTATTCTGGATAATATCACCTCTCTCTCTCTCTCTCCCCCACACCCTCATATACATATACATATACATATATACACACACACACACACACACACACATATATGTGTGTGTGTGTATATATATATATATATATATATACACACACACACATAGAGAGAGAATTAAGGATGAGGAAGCAAAAGCCAATTTGTTGGGTTAAAACCAAGGCAGTAAAGGTAGTAAGTGTAGATTACTAAAAACAATTTAAAATGCTTTTACTTTAAAGGAAAAATAACCAAAAATTGTGTTACAAATTTATTTATGTATGAATTCTGATATATAAGGTATTTTAATATTTTAAAAGGTTAATTAACAAGTATGGAAAGATAAGCAATGAACATGGACTCTTTTAATAAATGTTTTGAAAGAGTATCTGAGATTTGAAGTAAATATCAGATTCTGATCATGATTACTGATATATTAGCAAAAAAAAACTTTGGAAAAATACAAATAATTTAAAACAGACACTCCATTTTCAGTCAATGTTCTACCCAAATTTAATTACACACGCATACACACACATACACCCCCCAACAACAACAAAGCACATTCTTTTTTAGTTCCCAGACCAGGGCCCTTAGCAGTGAAAGCACGAAGTCCTAACTACTGGACCGCCAGGGAATTCCAGACAAAGCACATTCTAAAGTCATTACACTCATTCTCAGAACTTTAAGTCTTGGGGAAAAAAAAAAAAAAAAAAAAAGAAAAGAAAAGGAAAAAAAATCAAATGTTCCTTAGTGCTAAAGAACTTTTTTAAAAAGTTTCAACTCTGTTTCACTCTTGGAAAATGCTACATGACCAAATCCTAATAACTTTCTAAGCCTGTATAATATATTAGGATACTTCCAACTCTACTATTTTAAATTCTTTTTATACTGTGGATCATATCATTCATTTAAATCTTATAATTCCTCACCATTAAAACCTTTCTGCCCTACTCCAAAAACTTGGAACTCAATGCTTTCAAGGTAATATCTTCAAAATGAAAGAGTATGTCATATGCCTATTCTAAAAAAATTATTTGTTTTGAAAATTCAAGTTTTTTATTTAATCCCCTCTTAATCTGTACTGCCCTGCCCATATTTATTCCCCATGGCTCATTTATTTTATATACTCCACTTTATCCTCCAGTCCTTACTTAGATTTTCAACCTACATTGACCTCTTTAAAATCTAGACTCATCTAACATCAACTTGTTTGGGAACAAATATCTCCTGTGTTGTAACTATATCAACTCTTCCTTTTATTTCACTTTTTTCACCTTCAGCATAAAGGCTGTGTTACCCTATGTTTGGGAGGAAAATACACAGTTGTGATCAACAAATGCAAAAGGCCTTAACTTCAAATAGTTTCTCAAATTTTTAATGCATTTTGAATATCTTCTGTGTGCTTTAATAATGGAATTTAATAATTCAATAACAATTATCTTTCAGCCTAAATCTATCATAAGTATAGAGATGCTGAGTATGCTCCCAGCTCTTATTCTTTTCATTAGTAAAGACAGATTTAGAAATACTATACCTAATCTTTCTCATATCATATAAACACGTAAAAGTATAGACTATTGGTAATGTGTAGCTAGACATACACAAATGTCTATAATATATAACTGAATGTGTATAAATGCCTATGACGTAAAGCAATATATATATCACACAGTAATACGTGTATAATTATGAAATTATTATTAGAAAATTTCTAGAGCATTTACTTTAAACCTAGTCTTGTTTTAAGTGCTTTACATCTGTCTAGAAATTTAATTCTAGTAAAAATTCTATGAGGTAGGTACCCTTACTATTATACTTAAGTGAAAATTGAGGAAATCTAAGAATAGGGCAACTAAGTATATTGACCAAGGTCCGTCAGCAAATAACATATGGTGCTGAGATTCAAATTCAGGCAATTTGACTCCAGTATCTGTCCTCTTAAACACTACACTATACCATGACACAGTTCAGAAAACATAATTTCATTTCACTGACCAATGGAGGAAGAATCTCAGGTATGAATAACAACTATGAAAATACTAATATGTACACTGAGGAGTTACATAAAGTTTCATAAAAGTTCTATGTTCATCATCCCTAATGAACTTCAAATTCAGGGTAAAGATTATTGAATAAAGTTGAACTTATGATATCAAAAACATATTACAACTTATATGGTACTTCACTTTTGCTGAATAACTCAGAAAAAGTAAGAGTATATTGCCATGCAGAGAGTACTGAATGTAATTCCAAATTTGGGGAAAATTTTTCTACCCTTTGCCATGGGAAAGGCCACTGCTGAGTTTTCACGCAGCTTCTATTTTGTGTTCTTGCAAAAAGATGAATGAGATGCAAGTCAATGTTACTTTCATTCATAGTTGCAAGGCAGAGATCAGTTGACCTATTTGCTCTATCATCATACAGCAGAGATGAGAATTGTGATAGAATACATGTCTTGGAGAGAGGATTATGAGCCTTACTTCAAAGAAGGTTATTCTTTAAAATAGACAGCACTGTAGAATATGAAACAAGGTAATATTCAACCTATTCCAATTCACTGCAAATACATCTTATTCTTTTACATTGGGCTCTGTTGTAAAGTATGGTATCCAGACTATATGTGAGGTGACAGAAAACAAATGGAGAGCAGAGCACTTAGTAAACTTTCATTCTTTAGTTTTATACCTTTGTTCTTTGCCTTCCACAGGAAACAGATTTTAAATATATTTCGCTGACTCTTTAATTTCCTAGTCTTGGCTTCAAATCTATTTTATAATCTTCGAAATTATTGTAGTTTGAACCATAAAAGTATATGTCATAGATACTTAAAGATCTCTTTAAATCACTTATGAAATCAGACAGGGTAGGTTAGGTACTGATACCTTTTCAGTACTTGTATAAGTACACATTTAAGTGATTATATATAACATTTTCCATAGTAGACCTCTCTCCCATCCTGCCATCCTCATGTTCCAGTACAACAGTTATAAGCCCTTTTTACTATGTCTTTCATAGATCTGTAGTAGTATCCATGTATTTTTTTTTTAATATGCAATATATTTAAAGTTAAAAGTCATATAAGCAGACAAAAGTATTTTCCCTAAATCAAAAGAATGGTGAATGTATTATAAAGTAAATATTTACTCAACGTTTAAGAGAAGGTGTGTTAAAAAAAAAAAAGAGAAGCTGTGTTTTCATTCTTGCACCATTCATTAAAAGCAAGGTAACAATCTCCTTGAGCTTGATGGAAAGAAGCCTGTGTCTAATTCTGAGATTCTCTCTGTATTTAGGATTTGCGTTTTTCCTCATAATAACCTTCACTTATTTGTACTGTAATTACAAACATAACACACATTGTATGTGAGTCAAAATTCCTGCTCTACCATTTACAAGTCATAACACTGAGAAAATTATTTAACTTTTCTGAGGATTTATTTCCCCTTCTTTTAATAAAGTTTATACTACTGACTTCACAGAATTGTTGTGAAAATAAAACAAGTTAGAATACTTAAAATATTTAGTAGAGGACTCGGCACAGATTGTGCTCACTGCACATGACAATAGGTGCGACTGTTGGTTTTGATATTATAATATCTCAAATGACTTTAATCAATAGCTAGCTCAATCTTAGGCAAAGAAACACACAAAAACACACGCACACAATTCTTAATTTATTACAACCATACTTGTTTTGAATTGGCTAGCTAAGGTCTTGAGGGATAAAATCAGGAAGATATTTCCTTTTCAAAATAAGACAACCAAAGGAGTCATTTATAAATATGAAACCAATGATAGTTATAAAATTTAAAGCTAATCTAGAATAGTTTTTCTTATTTTTAATAACAATTGGGGGAGGGAGTTATTAATTATAAAGAAAAAAGGTATATTCTAAAATAAATGTCATTCACATAAGTAGTACTATAATTCTTTAATGGCTGGACATATTATTGAAGGTTAGGACAATAATTGACCTATCCACACAGATAAAATGTGACTGAGCACAGAAATTACTTTGAGATTCTAAAAATGCAATTTCCACATTAAAATATATATTTTTAAAGTTTGGTATTATGGGACCATACCTTCTTATTTATGTACTTATCAACATGTTCACTAGGTATTATCAAATATTGAATGACACCCCTCCCCCCAAAAAAAAGACAATCAGAATTTGGTATCCTGTCATTTTGCCTAGAGGAAGCTACAATAACACAGTTGAAAATCCATTTAACACAGATATCAATTACCAGAGGGAAAAACAAACACACACACCAAGTGTAAGTAAACGATCAAGCTTAACAGAAGTGCTTAAAGATCCGTAAGTCAGGAAGAGTTTGAAAGGCAATTATTAAGGTTAACTGTTGTAAGATAAGAAGGTGAGAAGACTTGACAGAACAACAAGATAGTTATCACTGTTTTAAGGTAAAAATCATTACTTTAGAAGGGCAATTTAATTTGTTCCTTAATAAAAGAAGATTGATTTTCATTTTCATTTTGTAGGTTTTATTTTCCCATTGAAATTCCAAGCTGTGGATGGAGGGTGGTGGAAAGGATAGAAATACTGATGCATTAAAAAAAACTTAAGATAAATTCATAAGTATATGTTTCTTTTTGTGACTATTAAGAATTGAAAAATAAAAGTCCCCGAACAATTGGCAACTTATTTTCATTTAATCTAGCTCACTATTATGTTTGCAACACTAGAAATTTTCATGAAATGAAGAAAATTTATAGAAGAGATATAAGCCTAGGGAATTGCCAACCTTTTGTATACAAGTTTATGTTAACTCAGTAGTTTTACTAATGTAAGTAATTACTGATAATAGCAAAATGATAGAATCTTCAGATATGTTTTACATCTATCACTAAAAGAAACTGTGAGATGATTTTCAAGGTGGGGATCAGGATTCAAATAGCTCTTTCCTAATTAAGTGAGAATGGTTCTAAATTGCCTTTGGTAGACTCTAATCTTCAAAGAGTAATGAAGCTAAATTGACAGAAAAACACATATATAGAAAAATATAAATACAATGGATAAATACTGAGTCAGCAAAGTCTATGGTATAAATAGCTTTTTCTCTCTTTCTCTCTCCCTCTTCACCTTTTAAAGTGATGACTGTAACCTTGGGCAAGTTTTAGTTAAATATTTTGTTTCTTAAATTGTGCAATAAAAATAATATCCCTTCTGCACCTACTATGGGCTATATTAGGCACTGAAAGTTCAAATACAAATTAAACGTATTTTCTGCACTCAAGAAAATCAAAGTTTAAAAACATGTCAAATAACGAAGAACATTCTATAGATGGGGTGTTATAATTGAGATCGAATACTTGAATTATCCTTTAAAAATGGACATAAATAGGCAATTTCTTTTCTTCATTTCTGCACTACCACCACCACTGTCAAAGAGCTTACTACTGCAGCAGACAGTAAGAAAGTAAGCTCAATGTAAGTTAGTAGCTTTACAAAACTTCTGCAACTGTTTCCAAGTTGCATATGGTAGAGTCAATAAATCTTCCACCTTTCATAGTTGGATTATCACTTCTTTCTTATGTTAGTGCCCCCCACGCAACAACTGTTGTGTAGAGAATATTATTCTACTAAGCTTCCTATTCATTTCAAAAAGTATCGTGACACACTAGAGGCTCATGCACTGTTGCTGCAGAAATGCTAGTCACTTCAACCGTTAAACATTATATGGTATTTTCATTTAAATCATGAACTATCAGGGCTTTTGCATTCATTACCAGGTTGAACTTCTTCAGAAGAATACTCCACCCAGGGTTGTAGTGAAACCCAGAAAGGGTTACCACAGAGCCTACCCTCAGTGGACTGGTGCAATTAATTTTCTTGTTTAATTTATAGCCAGTTAAATCTGATTTATCACACATCCTTGTAATCTTTAAACATTCTCCAATATGAGAGCCCTTACCGCATCATCGTATTCTACCTTGCTCCTCTCCTCTAATGTTGCTCCTCTTTTGACCCGATCCTACAATTCACGTTATCTGAGAACTCCATTCTATGGATAACAATTTTACATAAATCCTCAGGTCTTCATTCTTGTTTTTTGTTTTTTTTTTTTTCCCCGGTACGCGGGGCTCTCACTGTTGTGGCCTCTCCCATTGTGGAGCACAGGCTCCGGATGCGCAGGCTCAGCGGCCATGGCTCACGGGCCCAGCCGCTCCGCAGCATGTGGGATCTTCCCGGACCGAGGCATGAACCCGTGTCCCCTGCATCGGCAGGCGGACTCTCAACCACTGCACCACCAGGGAAGCCCTTCATTCTTGTTTTTAATTAAAGAATTTCTTGTTGATGAGGGAACGACTTTACACGAACTCTTTTCAAGTCATATATCTAGTGAACACTAAAATTGTGACCTAGAGTCTCTCTACTTTGACTGCTTTCCAGGACGTTTCTCTTCTTTGCTCATGAGTAGGTAGTGGTTAAATGTTGTTTCTTTGACGCTTCGTCCACTTGACTAAAAATATTCCTTCCTCATCTTTGTCTTGAGCTCGGTCATTTCTTCTAATACAATAAAGTTTTCAGAATTTAACTTGTGGTCTTTCTTTCCACACCACATCAATTGCCATCCTGACTTAACAGTTCCTTTTCAATAATCTCCAAATATTATTCAAATAATACTTTGAAATTATAATTTCAAACTCCTATCCTTTTAATTATCCAACTGTATTATTATCTCACTCCAATATTCCCATACTTCTTTCCTACCTAACAGATCCTTCACTTTCTTTCATTTATATATCAAATTTCATATCCTAACAGCTTACCTAATCTCTTGTCAATGTTCTTAACTCACCTTTCCAATATCCTGCCAGTCTATCCATTTGGCAAAATCACCCATCTGTGAATTTGACTACATTCTCTTTTCCTGCCTCTAGGTTACCATGGTAGCCAGCCTCAAATTGGCCTCCAGTGATCCATGGCTCTTGATGTGCAGCCTCCTCCTACACTGTACCAAGACTGTTTAGTGTGGAAAACAGAATATGGCAAAAGTGATAGTATGGAACTTCCAGGATTAGGTCCCAAAAGGCACTGTAACTTCTGACTCTGTCTCTGTCTCTGTCTCTTTCTTTCTTATCACTTGCTCTAGGAAAGCCATGTTGTGACCAACTATATGAACCTCTTTTAACAGCCATGTGAGTGAGCTTGGAAGTGATCCTTCAGCCCTCATCAAGTCGTTAGAAACTATAGCTCATACAAATCAATACCAAAAAAACAAACAACCCGATTAAAAAATGGACAGAAGACCTGATTAGGGCATTAACTTCAGAACACTTGCAATCGTAAATTCTTTCTCTGCCCCTTTGAGTTGTAAGTCTCCCAGCTTTTTGCCAGTTTTATAACCCAGGAATGTCTTTCTCAAGTACCTGGGAGCCATCCCTTTGAAATGTAACCATCAAGAAAGATAATGCCACTATCTTCCAGTCTCTGTTGGGGGATATGAGACTAACATCAGTATGTACTTTTTATGTCTTTTAAATTAGAAGACATATACGGCCTAATTATTCTGACCAACTCAGACCCTAATGTCCTTCAGCAGTTTTCCACTAGCTTATCCCAACATTTAAAAACTCCTGCCTTTTGGTTCAGCAGAGTTTACTTCAGTGTCTCTTCTGTGTTGCAATAGTATTGAAAAAAATCATCCTTGCCTGTTTAACTTATTGGGTACAATGTTTCTGACAGCACCCCTGTGTATTTGCTGTGGTGCTCTGGGGGGTACCTCAGTACACCTTTGGGAAACTATCATGCTATGCTTTCTTTAATTCCATGGATCTAAGACATAAGAAGGAGGAATAGTAAAATAAACAAAAACAAAACAACAAAAGACTATTATGTATAGAACACCTCTCCTCCCCTTTTCCTGTCTCTCATCCCAATTTCTACCCCATTTAATCTCATTTTTAAAGCAAACAGCTGTAGAGAAAAGTTAGAGAATATGATTGGGACTTTGTAATTCTAATAAAAACAAAGTAAATTTTTTCTTCTACTCATTTCTTAAATTGTACTGTGCCTCAGGATTCTCCTTGGCTCCTTTCTAATCCAACAAAGTATCTAAACAATTTCATCTATGGCCATACCTTCAATTACTATCAATCAGTTACTTTAACTGGGGTAGGAAGATGAAACTTCCACTGGGAAGGGGAAAGCTAATATCAAATCCATCAAGGGGAATTTCAAAATTACATACTCCTTTCCACCACCCATTACCCAATATAATCCCCTAAAGGGAATTCTTGCCTTCTGTTTGGGTATCATTTTTAATGTGAGTTACTGCCATAAAAAGAATGGTTGTAGAAAGAGTATTGGTAACTGCTGAATTCTGGTGACCCTCAACAGAATTCAATGTATTTTTATGCCTAAAACTTTTTTCCTGAGATCTGAACATGTATTTCCAATGGTGTATGGATAGCTGATGTACACTTCAAAAGCAACATATCAGAAGTGAAATTATTCTTTCCTTACCCAAATTAATTCTGCAGCTTATTTCCCTAGAACAATAAATAACATGGGTCAAATTGATTCTGCCCTCTTAAAAAAATTGAAAATTGAATATAATTACCCTTCTTTATGTACATGATTGCCATTCAAGGTCAGGTCACCAGGCTTCCTCACTTGGATTTTTATAAGTCTGATCACTGCTATATCAGCTTTTAATATTAGATTATATTCATTGTGGTTAAAAAAAGGTAACATTCCACACAAAATCCTGCACACAGAAGTGTATAGCAGCTTTAGTCACAATTTCCAAAACTTGGAAGCACCCAAGATGCCGTTCAGTAGGTGAATGGGAAAATAAACTGTAGTGCATCCAAACCATGGAATTCCTTTCAGCACAGATAGCAATGGGTTATCAAGCAATGACAAGACACAGAGGAACCTTAAATGCATATTAGTAAGTGAAAAAAGCCAATCTGAAAAGGCTACATTTTGTATGATTCCAACTATATGACACTCTTGAAAAGGCAAAACTATGATGAAAACAAAAAGATCAGTGGTTGCCAGGGTTGAGGGGTAGGGGTAAATAAGCAGAACACAGAGGATTTTTTGGATAGTGAAGATACTTCACATGATATTATAATGATGGATACATGTCCTTACACATTTGTCCAAATTCATAAAATGTACAACACTAAGAGAGAACTGTAATGTAAACTATGGACTTTGGGTAATATGATGTGTCAGTGTAGGTTCATCAACTGTATCAAGTACTCCTCTCTGGTGGGGATGCTGATAATGAAGAAGGCTATGCATGTGTGGGGACAGGGAGTATATGGGAAATCTCTCTCGCTCTCAGTTTTGCTGTAAAACTGAAAATGCTCAAAAAATAAAGTCTTAAACCACATAACATAAACTTTACCATCTTAACCATTTTTAAGTGTACAGTTCAGGGGTGTTAAGTAAAGTCACATTGTTTTGCAACAGAGCTCCAGAACTTTTTCATCTTGCAAAACTGAAGCTACTGTCTACCCATTAAACAGCTCCCTATTTCTCCCTCACCTAGGCCCTAGTAACCACCATTCTACTTCCTGTTTCTATGAATTTGACTACTTTAGATATTTCACACAATTGAAATCATACAGTATTTGTCTTTTGTGCCTTCTTTCACTTAGTATAATGTCCTCAAGGTTCATCTTATTGTTGCATGTAACTGAATTTCCTTCCTTTCTATGGTCAAACAATGTTCCATTGTATGTATATAGTACATTTCGCTTATCTTTTATTTTATTTTCAACACAGACATGTGAATCAATTTTTTAAAATGTAAATGTAATGATATCATTCACTTCCTTAAATACTTTTCATAGCATCATTTGACATTTGGATAATCTTCAAGATAATTGGCATGCAGTTAGTTAGCAATCTGATATTTGTTTTTGTTTTAATCCATACAGTCTCATCTCTCACCATTCTCCCTGCCTTGCCTTCTTCTTGGTAACCTATAATTTATTTATGGGGAACTTATTTTAGATTCTCAAACTCCTCAGGATTATTCTCGTTTCTGGGCTTTGGTTTATACTGTCCACTCTATCATGAATATTCCATTTTTGTTTGCAAATTTCAGCTCATCTTTCATATTGTACATTAAATGCTAATATCTTTGTGAGAATAGTAATAGTACCTATGTTTTTCATTATCTTATTCCAAAAAGCTAACAAAATAACTACTTATTGAATGATTAATGAATAAATTAAATATAAAATTATGAATGAGAATTCAGCCCAGTCAGTAATTTTTTACAAACTGTATTTTTAAAATAATGAAAACTGCATTGTACTAATCTATTAAGATGTGAGATATTAGAATGAATCTTTGTGATATAATCTAGGACGTTGTTCAACAATGTTAGAGGCAAGTGTTTGCAATTAAACAGGAGCTCAAATCAGCAGAACTCTCCAGTCCATAAGCACTGAATTTGATTAAGAATTCATCAGTAATGCAAGGTTGAGATGATGCAATAACAAATTACTGATGTCTAGTTCTAATTCCCTGGCTCCTTAGGCTTTTAGAACAAATATTTCCCCAACAGGTGAATACAAGGAGTACCGGAACTCAGAAACAAGTACAAATTCATGTTTATCTGATTCTGGCTTGATGACTCATTTCACAACTGAATCCTTGATAGTTTTCATTAAGTCCAAATATACCTTCATATACTTTCAGCTACTTTACGTTACTTCTGAATTTCAGTCACTGTTACTGATCTCCTGGAAAATAAAATTCTATCCTAAATTCCAGATCCATTGCTGAAATGGCATCGTATTTTACCCAATCTCACTTATACTCACTTACTCCTTAGGTACTGGAATCTTTATATATTCTCTATCTTTGACAACCCATTACAATGAGAAGCCCACTTGCCTTAAATACCACCTGCCACTATATTCTCCTGCATCCTTGCATCCACTCACCTATATAAATGCTTGCCTGTTTGTTTATTTAACAAATCTTTCTTGAGTGCTTACCATAAACAAGGAACAAATGTAAAATTGCAACTGTGACAAGTGACATTAAAGAGCATCAGTATGAAGAATAATGAATCTCAAAGAGTACAGATTCTGGAAATGTATGGCCTACATTTGAATCCCAGATTTGCCATTTATAAGCTGTGTGCATTTGGGCACTTTACTCAAGTCTTCTCTTCTAATTCCTTATTTGATGTGGTCAGGCCACGAAGGAAAACGGCTATGTAAGCCTAAAACACCTTACAGCTAACCAGGATACTTCCCTGCAAGTTTGTAAACATCTCCATCCAAGGATCTTAAGAAACAGCAGCATGCCTGAAGATGGATTTCCCTAATATGAAAAACTTATCTATTTCTTAAGAGCAACAGATGGAGGACACAATGGGCATCCTATGTGAGTTCCAGAGAAAAAGAAGAGCTCAGGGGCCATGCAGCTTCATGAAAAAGGAGATTAGGGTAAGGTTAACATCAAAGCCTCCACATGGTTTCTGAGCTGTTTTAGTCCACCCCTCTGGTTATGCCTGGGGAAGAGGGAAGGGACTCCAACATGCCTCCTATACATACTCTGTTCATAGAATTTTCAGTGTATTCACCCCAAGCATGTGCTCTTATGTGATTGCAGCATGAAGACTCAAGAGCCTTCCAAAACGGCAGCAGCAGGTACGAGAGTAGCAACTGACACGACAGCAAACTTAAATTACCATTTCTTCAGTCCTTAGCCAAATATGGAACTAGAAAAGTTAATGAAAAAGAAATAAAAGCAAGAGCAGCTGAAGAGGGAGCAGATATAGGTCTTTCACTTAAAAATGTACTGGCCACATTCACCTGTATAGGAATCTAGGGCATCTTAATAATTGAGTAGAAACACATCCACAACTAGTTCAAGTTCTGCAAGTAACAGATTAAAAAAACAAACAAACCAGAATTGGCTTTTTTTGAAGAACTTCAACACCTGTCTCACTACAAAAACAGTGGTCCACTACATGAAAGAGATGGACATTGTGTCTAAGACTATGGAGCCATAGCAATAGGGAGGGACATCATGGAGACAGCAGAAAGTGGAGAGCTAAAGATCACTTGCAATATCTGAGATCAATGGGAAAATAACTTTGGAAGTTTATTAAACAGAAGGCAAAGCAGAAAGCTCCAATAAAGATCAAGATCATGAAAGTATCTTTATATGGCTAATTTCAGCTTGCTTTACTGCAGTTAAACAAATAGTAGAAAACTATGCATTCTCAGAATGAAATGATGTCTTCTGATTTAATTCATGTGTTCACAGCCTTGTAGTGACCTCAAAGTGGATTCAGTGATGTAAACTATGCTGCGGCTTAAGACATGAGTCTCCAGTCATGTGGAGCACCATCTCACACCTTTGCTCATGAAGCCATTATAAGTTCTCCCCTTTGCCTTAACACCTTTATGGCTTTAATTCCTCAAGATTATGGGTCGGGGAAAAAAAGGACACCTGACCCTTCAGGAGACATTCAAGAGAAGGAGAAAGAGTAGATCATACGGCACCAATAAAGTCGATCATCTAGACCTGCATGGTCCAATATTATAAGCACTAGCCACATGTGGCTATTTAAATACCATTAATTAAAATTATATATGGACCTTGAGGGTATTATACTTAGTGAAATATATTGGACAGAGACAAATACTGTATGTTTTCACTTATATGTGGAACCTAAAAATAAAACAAACAAATGTAACAAAACAGAAACAGACTCACAGATACAGAGAACAAACTAGTGGTTACCAGAGGGGAGATGGGTGAGGGGAGGGCCAAAATAGGTGAGGGGGATTAAGAGGTACAAACTACTACATATAAAGTAAACAAGTTATAAGGGTATCATGCACAGCACAGGGAATATAGCCCATAATTTATAATAGCTTTATAAAGAGCATAATCTATAAAAATATTGAATCACTATGTTATATATCTGAAATTAATATAATATTCTAAGTCAAATATACTTCAATTTAAAAAATTATATAGAATTAAATATCCAAGTCTTCATTATGAATTAGGTGTATTTCAAGTACTTAAAAGCACATGCAGCTAGTGGCTACCTATTAGACATCCCAGATGTTTACAATATTTATATCATGGCAGAAGGTTCTACTGCACAGCATCAATCTAGATGTAGCAATTTCATTCCTATGTATTTACCCTGGAGAAACCCTCAAACATGCTTTCTAGGAGACAACTAATAAGAATGTTTATAGCAGATGCATGTGTAATATAAAAACACTAAAAACAGCCCAAATGTCCATCAAGAAGAGAATTTATAAACTGAATCATATGCATATAGTGGGATACTATACAACATGGAAAATGAATAATAGATATACACGGTAGTGTGGATGAATATCACATAATGCTAAATTTTAAAAAAAGGTCACATAAAAATACAGGTAATATAGTTATCTTATATCAGCTAAAAACCAAAATCATCTTGTTATATCAGCTAAAAATCAAACAATAAGTTGTTTAGGATAAATATTTGGTAAAACTGTAGAGAAAAAACAAGGGAATAAGAAATACAAATTTCACAGCATTGGTTTCTTCTAGGAAGGATAGTAGGAAGATACTTCTTCAGGGAAGTACGCAACAGCAACAGCAACATTGTTGGGAATTATTCTATTTCTTAAGCAAGGTTGTGAGTAGGATGGTGTGGTTTTTTTTTTTCACATTTTGATATTTGTAAAGTCAGGATGGTCTTTCAATCACTGTTAGCCACATAGCAGTTGTGATGTAGTTGTTGTGTTTGCCTTAGAAATAAGTTACCCAAAATGATTTCTCAATTTATGCGTAAAAATATGTCAAGAATCTGTGTAAATCTAAAGATCTCTTTTAATACATATTTAAAAACCCTAAATCGCAAGAATATAAAAATCAGAGAACAAAAAAAGACTGAATTTTAAAGATCAACACTATCTCTTGCAAAATAGAAATATTGCTCCTATGCATACAGAAAAGTGTTAATATTTCAATGTATGAAAATGATCATTTATATCTGAACCCACTATATTGCCTAAATTTAATATAGTCTTGGGTCTTTTTAATATTTTCTAGCTCCCTGTCAAAATTCTCACTGTGCTCATCTATTCTTTTCCCTAATTCAGTTAAAATTTTTATTATCAGTGTTCTGAATTCTTATCTGGTAAATTGTTTATTTCTTTCATTATTTTTTCAGGGTTTTTTTCATGCTCTTTCGATAGAGAGCAGTTCCTCTGCCTTTTCATTTTGCTTAATTTTCTCTGCCTCTATGAATTTAGGTGAAACTGTTACCTATTGTGGTCTTGAAGGGGTGTTCTTATGTGGGAGCATCCCTATACAGACTGCATGTGCCCAATGACTTTGGTGGGAGAGCTGGATTTGGTGTGAATGCAAGTCCTATCTTTCCCCAGGGTGTGCTGGCAGCTATCACCTTGGCAGGGGGTGAAGCTGTAGATAGAGGGGCTAGAGCTGAAGATAGGTGTGAGGAAGGACTTCCCCTCTGCTCAGTGGCCAATACTGCCCTTTCAGGGGTAAGGTCTAATCCCAAGTTGCTGGAGCAGAAGCCCTGAGGGTCCAGCCCAAGCTAGCTCTGTTATCTTTAAGTGTGTGTTTTCCCCTATCTGAGTACCAAGACCCTTGCCCCAGAGGAGGTAGTGCTGAAGCAAGGGGGACCCATGTGGGCTCTAAGCACATGTTGGCCACATAAAGAGGTCTGAGCTGTCTATGATGCACTACCTATACAGGCACTTGCTACTGCTTCCCTCACTGCACAGATGCAGTCTTGAGTGAAAGTCCCCTTGGTCCCTTGTAGCTGATCACTGCCCCAGCCTCCACCACCCCTGCCCTGTTGTGGAGCCACGCACAGAGCAGGTGGGACCCATGTGTGTATCAGGGCAAGTTGCAGTGGACCTTCTGACATGCTGCTTAAGTGCCAACAAGGGCCGCCACCACCCCACCCAGGCTCCACGGGGTCACCTCTGCATCCCAAGGCCAAGTCGTCTCCTTGGCCCTGGCCACCCCAGATGCGGTGCTAAACTGTAACGGGGAGTGAGCAGGGCTGGAGCTTTTGCTCAGCTCAGGTGACAAGCATGCCAAGGTGGTGGTGGGAAACCTGGCAGCTGCTAGAGCAGACCTCTCTCTGCCCTGCCTCAGGGGCTAGCCTGTGCACACACGCTCCTCACAAGCATAGTATGGGCTTCCCACAGCCCTCCCGTTAGTCCCAGGGGTCCTTCAACCAGCCAATGGGGCTCACCTCCCCTGCGTCAGACCTCAGGTCTAGGGCATCCAACCTGTGGCTCTCCCCAGGGCAGGTCTCCACTTGTGTATTCTCCCTTTTCCTCTGAATTGCCTTCCAGGGACACAGGTCCCAACCAGATCACTTTTCTTTCCTTTCTACTCAATTATGTGTAGATCTTTTTTATAGCCTTGGTTGTACAGGAGTCTTTCTGCCAGTTTCTAACTAGTTTTTGGTGAGAATTGTTCCACACGTAGATGTATTTTTGATGTGTTCATGGGGAGAGGTGAGCTCCACATCTACTACATCATCTTTTTGTTTTCTATTTTTTTTTCTTTTTTCTACATCACCTTGATTGATCTCCCTCCAAAATAGTCTTTAAATTGGTAGATGAGGTAAGGTGAGCATTAGCATAATGAAATGAAAGTGATCTTTTAATAATCACCTATGGACTGTGAGAAAATTGTTCTAAAACAGTAGGAAAACAAAATAGAGAATTTACACTATCTTCCTATGGGTTAAAATATCCTAGAAGTTATCAAATAAACACATGACAATGTATCGAAAGAAAGCTGTATTTTTCTCATTCTTACAAAAAGAGATCAGTAACTTTCATGACATATAAGTTATAGGTCTCAGGTACTCATTACAATTGTAGCTGATCTATCTCATGATTACATTTCTTTTAGAAAAATGCATGTTCCTAGTCTTTGTTAGACATCCAAATAGAGAAAATTTATTTTTTCCTTGGAGGTCTGCTTTGCACAATGCACCATCTACAAAAGCTTAGAGAGATTTCTTGGAGTAAATGAAAGTACCTAGCCCTAGTAAATGTTCATGAAGGGCAATTCATAGAATATTCCTGAGAGTGGGTGACATGAGTGTTATATCACCACAAAAGAGACAGTTTGGGGACAGAAATTTTCAAATCCCATGTCTTTAGACAAACATAATGCAATATTCAATGTACTTTTTTCAGAAACGGGGTGGGGCTTCACTAAATTAATTTAAAGGAATGAACAAAATTCAGGTTCGGCACTCTAGAAAATCAAGTGTTTAAAAAAAAGCAATTTATTCTCTATTATTTTTGTTTGAAAATAAGAACATTTTAGAGTGGGAGAACTACTCATTAATTTGTTACAAGGACCAGAAAGGGGGAAAAAGCTTGCCTTTGATTCAGCACTGATTATCAACTAAAGTCGTATTTTAGGTCCTCAGTAGTTTTATTACTACTAGTGTTTCTCCTGACACATTTTCCCCCAAATTATCTTGCTTATTTCTCCTTCCTTAAAACCCTAAAGGCTGCTTCTGGCTGGCTTTCACATGCCAAAAAGGTTAATATACTAATTAACATTAGAGAGTCACACTTGGTAAGACTGAAAATACATCCCCCACCCCCAAAGGTAAATAGCTCCGTTCTCATTGCTAACTAAGATTTTTTTTTGTTTTTGGATTGTAGACAGTTTGAAGAACCCAGCAACACAGAAACTTTCACAGCTTTCATAGAAGAGTCCCTTTAGCCACAAT
Organism: Phocoena phocoena; assembly: GCF_963924675.1. Classification (NCBI taxonomy): domain Eukaryota; kingdom Metazoa; phylum Chordata; class Mammalia; order Artiodactyla; family Phocoenidae; genus Phocoena; species Phocoena phocoena. Next base: position 55,268,988 of record NC_089229.1, read on the forward strand.
TCTTCAATAGTAGTTCAATAAAAGTAGTGATAAGTTCTAGGCCATCTGACACTCTGGAATCAACAGCCTCACAGAGGGTAATAAATGGTCAGGAGCAAAGAATTCCTCCTAAGATGACTCTGAATTTCCCTTGAGATTTAAGGATTTATTAGGGTGTAACCTTCCCTATTCCTCCAGACAGGGCACAGAAGTAGTTAAAAGTAGCTGAAAGAAAGAAGCCATGGTCTGAAGGCAATAGGGTTTGCTCACAAAAATGACCTGGGACAGAATTGGACACGATTTACTAGATTTTGCGATCAGAAGCCAGCAGGATGTTTAGAGACACTAAGGGAGGAAATCCTGAAAATCAAACCAATAGTCTATGTCTCAGAGAACAGAACTGATCTAATACCTTCACAATAACTCCCACAATATCATAGAACTATATAAAACCAGGCACTCAGAAATAAACCCAGGGAGAAGAGCAAGTGGACTGGGAAGTTTTAAACCTAAAAGATCTGAAAAGAATCTTCAATTTGATTTTGTTTTCCTGTAAATGATTAAATTTTTGGCAGCAGGTTGAAATGGAAATGTAAGATAAAACATGAAGTCCACTATAAATCAAAACAGACAGTTCTGCTTTCTGAACAACAGAATGTGTGCCTTATGAAAATCATAGCCACTGAGACTTGCATGTGAGATAGCTAGTTACCATATGATGAATCTTTTTGAACTAGAAGTTATTCTACTGAGGTACTCTTGGAGTGCATATGAAATTTCTGGTAATCTTACTGCATTTGGCTTACAGGGGTCTTAAACTAAGACCCCTTAAACTTTCTTAAAATGATTTTTAACACAAAATACTATATGCACTTGTGCATTTTTAAAAACGTAATTGTGTGAGCTTAGACTTCCCTCCACTAAAATGAAAAAACAAAAAATTCCTACGTGGTATGTAGTGGAAAGCACATGAGAATTACAATACAACAAATACAGATTTATATGCCAGTTGGTTACGTAAAGGAGGAAATGTATGTAAACTGTCTTGGACAAGTACGTATGAAACAAATGTTTTACTTTCTCCTTTTCATTCTTCATGCCATATTAAATTTGATTAATTATTCCCACCTATAACATATTTGAACATACTGATTCTGTTTGAGTTCAGTCTCTGAAATCTATAAATGTAATAAGGGCAGATGATCAGTGTTTTAACTGTCTACTCATTATTCATTTCCTCAGTTTTCCCTGAAAAAAGAATGCATTGTTTCAGGACAACCTCATCTTAACACTCACATTCATAGTCTCCCTTACAGCAATGAATGGCCATATGACACTGGGTAGCCTAATTAATGGAACATTAGTGTGGGTTATTTTTTTAACTTTTTATTTTACATTGGAGTACAGTTGATTAACAATGTTGTGTTAGTTTCAGGTGTACAGCAAAGTGATTCAGTTAAACATATACATGTATCTATTCTTTTTCAAATTCTTTTCCCATTTAGGTTGTTACATAATATTGAGCAGAGTTCCCTGTGTTATTCAGTAGGTCCTTGTTGGTTATCTATTTTAAATATAGCAGTGTGTACATGTCAATCTAGTGTGGGGTTTTGATAAAGCTTTTGCTTTTCTGATTAAGGAAGACAAGTGGCTGTTCTTACTGTTGGCTCCATTTTCACTCCTACTTCCTCTATTGTACAAAGATTTTGCATCTGAAGCTGCAGTAGCCACATTTTGACCATGACACAGGTGACAAGATAACATTTTCAGGAAATGGAGTATAAAGATAGGTAGGATCCTGGGTTCTTAGTAACACAGCTGAACAATTAAAACAACTCTAGTGCATTTTTTGTAGAAATAGAAAACTAATCCTGAAATCTGCATGGAACCACAGAAGACTCCAAATAGTCAAAGCAATCTTGAGAAAGAATAACAAAGCTCAAGCATCTCATGTCTTGATTTCAAAACATATTACAAAGTTATAGTAATCAAAACAGTATGGTCTGACATTTAAAACAGACATATAGATCAATGGAAGAGAATAAACATCTCAGAAATAAACCTGTGAATATGTGGTCAATTAATTTTCAACAAAGAAGCCAAGAATATACAACAGAGAAAGGATAGCCTCTTCAATAAATGGTGTTAGGAAAACTGGATAATTACATGCAAAAGCATGAAACTGGACCCCATCTTATATCATACAGAAAAAATTAATATTAACTGTATTAAAGATTTTCATGTAAGATCTAAAACCATAAAACTCCTAGATGAAAACAGAGGGGATAAGCTCCTGAACACTGATCTTGGAAATAATTTTTTGGATTTGACACCAAAAGCAAAGGCAACAAGAGCAAACGTAAAACAGTGGGACTACATCAAACTAAAAAGCTTCTCCTCAGCAAAAAAACCCATCAGTATGCTCATACAGCTCAACATCAAAAATAAATAAACAGATTAAAAATGGGCAGAAGAACTGAACATTTTTTCCAAGAGGACAAGCAGATGACCAACAGGCACATGAAAAGATGCTCAACATCACTAATCATCAGAGAAATACAGAACAAAACCACAATGAGATAGAACCTCACATCTGTCAGAATGGCTATCATCAAAAAGAAAACAAATAACAAATGTTGGTGATGATATGGATTAAAGGAAACCCTAATACACTGTTGGTGGGAATGTAAATTGGTGCAGCCACTCTGGAAAACAGTATGGAGGTGTCTCACAAAACTAAAAATAGAAATAACTTGTGACCCAGCAATTCCACTCCTGGGTATATATCCAAAAAAACAAAAACACTAATTCAAAAAGACACATGCACCCCAATGTTCATAGAAGCATTGTTTATAATCGCCAAGATACGGAAGCAACCTACATGTCCATCAAAAGATGAATGGATAAAGAAGATTTGGTATATATATACAATAGGATACTACTCAGCCATAAAAAAGAGTGGAATTTTGACAATTGCAGCAACATAAATGGACTTGGACGGCATTATGCTAAGTGAAATAAGTCAGAGAAAGACAAATACTGTATGATATCACTTATATGTAGAATCTAAAAAAATCCAACAAACTAGTGAATATAACAAAAAAGAAGCAGACTCATAGATATAGAGAACAAACTAGTGGCTACCAGTGGGGAAAGGGAAGGGGGGAGGGGTAGTATAGGGGTAGGGGATTAAGATATACAAACTATTAGGTACAAAATAAGCTACAAGGCTGTATTGTACAACTGGGGAATACAGCAAATATTTTATAATAACTATAAATGAAACATAACCTTTAAAAATTATGAATTACTATATTATACACCTATAACTTATATATTGTATATCAACTATACTTCAATAAAAAATCAATAAAATGAAAAGACAACGTACAAAATGGCAGAAAATATTTGCAAACCGCCTAGGATTAATATTCAAAATATATAAGGAACTCATATAACTCAATAGTAAAAAACTAAATAACCCAATTAAAAGCTGGGCAAAATACCTGAATAGATATTTTTCCAAAGAAGATATGCAATGGCTAACAAATATATGAAAGAGACTCAACATCAATAATCATCAGGGAAATGCAAAGCAAAACCACAATGAGATATCACGTCATGTCCATTAGAATGGCTATTATAAAAAAGAAAAATAGAAAAGTGATTGCCAGGGTATTGGGGAAGTCAGGAGAGGTTGGTAAAAGGGTACATACTTTCGATTATAAGATGAATAAGGTCTGAGTATCTTATGTATAACATGCTGACTAAAATTGAGAACACTGTATTGTACAATTGAAATTTGCTCGGAAAGTAGAACTTAAATAAGGTAAATATGTGATGGGGAATAATTCAATGGGGAATCCTTTCACAATGTAGACATATATTAAATCATGCTGTATACTTGAAATGTCTTACAATTTTATTTGTCAATTATATTTCAATAAAGCTGGAAAAAAGCCATTTTACTCCTGGGTATATATCTGAAAAAAATAAAAACACTAATTTGAAAAGACACATGCACCCCAATGTTGCATCAGTTTAATGGCAATTAGTGTTAGCGTATTATTTCAAAGACTAAAATGGCCATCCGTTTAATGGCAATTAGTATTATCATATTATTATTATTATATTTTTTTGTGTGTGTGGTACGCTGGCCTCTCACTGTGTGGCCTCTCCCGTTGGGGAGCACAGGCTCTGGAGGCGCAGGCTCAGCGGCCATGGCTCACAGGCCCAGCCGCTCCGTGGCATGTGGGATCTTCGTGGACCAGGGCACGAACCTGTGTCCCCTGCATCAGCAGGCGGACTCTCAACCACTGCGCCACCAGGGAAGCCCTATTATCATATTATTTTAAAGACTAAAATTCCAAGGTTCATCCAGATTGTGTGGGGAATTAGTGACAAAAAGCACTAGAATTATGAAAATATATATTGGTCTGTGACAGACAGCCAGAGCTGTCAGTTTCTTCCTTATATATTGCAATGTAGTTTTAAATTATACATAGAGAAGTGGATAGGATATAGACCTGACTTTCTATGCCTATATATGGAAATGTAACTCTCCAGCTTTAGAATGAGAATAAATAGGGCATACTTTATGTCTGACAGAATGTTCAGTTGCCTGAACTATGTTCTGTATAATCTCTGATTTAATATTGTTTTACCTCTGTAGGCTTAGAGAATTTTTCTTTCATTGGTATGGGAATAAAGATCAATAGTTTAAACAAAAAAAAAAAACCTACCAACTTCTTAACTCCAAATTTTTCACTACACAAGAAAAGTAAACTATTTGTTTAAGCCCCACTAAAATATGTTTTATTGCAGCTGAGCACAATCCAGACTAAGCAGTTATATGCCATCTGTGCTTTAATCCAAGTAACTATGTTAAATATTAAACCACATATGAATAATAGAGCTCTATGACATGCTTGCAAAGAAAGATATTTTTAGATTGATGGGAATTTATTATTCAGCACATCTTATGTACAATTGTTGAATAATTTATAAATGTATGTAACTCAAACCCACAATTTTATCATAAGATAGTGTCACATGAAACTATTACTTATAAAAATTATTTGAAAATATTTAATCAAATAATAATGAAAGAATATAAAATTAAAGTTTTGAAAGAAATAAGTAGGTCCTTACACCCACTTGGTGCCTACTGTCAAAAAAACCAAAAAGTAACAAGTGTTGTTGAAGATGCGGAGAAACTGGAATGCTTGCACACTGGTAATCGGAATGTAAAATGATGCAGCTACTATGAAAAACAGTATGGAGGCCCATTAAATTTTTTTAAAGAATTATTATAAGATCCAGCCATTCCACTCTGGAGTATATTCCCAAAGGAATTGAAAGCAGGATCTAGAAGAAATATTTATAAAGCAATGTTCATATTAGCGCTATTCACAATGGCCAAAAGGTAGGAACAATCTACATGTCCACTGGCAGCTGAATGAATAAGCAAAATGTATGCACATTCAATTATTAAGCCTTATAAAGGAAGGGAATTCTGAAGCATACCACAACATGGATAAACCTTGAGGACATAGTGGTAAGTAAAATAATCCAGTCACAAAAAGACAAATTCTGTATGATTCGACTTATACGATCTAGAGTAATCAAATTCAGAGAGAGACAATGTTTTTGAACTTCTTGGGGTTAATAACTAACTTGATTGGCACATTTTTAGTTTTCTATGTCTCTATCACTAATTATTTCCAATGAAATTATAAACCTCTCTAAGTAGTTGTCTCCACTTTGTGTTACACATTAGGTACTCAGTCATTCCTTCCTTTTCACTCCATCATGGTAAAGCCCTCATGAAACCCTATTTTCCTTCTTCAATCTGTACTATTTACTGTCTAAATTTGACAAACAGCTATTTTCCTGAGACTCTTCTTTGCCTCAGTGTGGTTAAACCCTGGTTCCCAGATTCCTTGCTAATTTCTTTTCTGGCTGATTCTAACATTCAATGCCTCAGATTATTCAGTTTCTTAAAAAGGGAAATTACACGTTTTTGAAAAATCTATGTTTATAAATAACGTCTTTTTGCGCTCATTATTTTTCAGAGGGGGAGGGCCAGGTATAGATTTTTAGATAACATTTTTGCTCAGAATTTTAAACAGAGTTTTACATTGTTTTCTAGTATGCAGTGTTGTTAATAAGAAATCCTTTCCAATTTGAATTCCTGATTTTTGGTAAGTAACTTATTTTCTCTCTTTATTTTGGTTTTGGACTCTGTGACCTTTTGTGTTGAATACTTTCTCATGTCTGGCAATCTTCATTGTCCTGTCATATAATGTTTGAAAGTAGTGTGCATGGGGAAAGCCACTCACGTGCTGTGCTTCACTGTGTGGTGACTATCTGAAGACTCAATTACATTGTCAGAGAATCCCAAATATTGGAATCTACAGTTTTTAAATTTTGTTTCAGCTGAGCCTGCTCAGTTTCTCCAAAGAAAGATCCTCTCATCTCCTTCCAAAGGGATAAACACTTGGCTGGACTTCAGTATTCTTTGTTTTTTTTAATCCTTTTTTAAAAAAATTATTTTATTTTATTTATTTTTGGCTGCGTTGGGTGTTTGTTGCTGCGTGCGGGCTTTCTCTAGTTGCAGCGAGCAGGATCTACTCTTCATTGTGGTGCACAGGCTTCTCATTGTGCAGAGCATGGGCTCTAGGCATGTGGGCTTCAGTAGCTGCAGCACTGCTGGCTCGGTAGTTGTGGCTCACAGGCTGTACAGCACAGGCTCAGTAGTTGTGGCACATGGGCTTAGTTGCTCCACAGCATGCAGGAGCAACTAAGGGCTCAAACCCGTGTCCCCTGCATTGGCAGGTGGATTCTTAACCATTGTACCACTAGGGAAGCCTCTGGACTTAAGTATTCTTAAAGCTTAATAATGCAAGAGGGTTGGAGGAATGAGTACTTTCACTTATTCCCCTGTTTCTATTCACTGCCTTTCCCCAGCTGTTCACTCTGTCTTAATTCCCTAGGACTGCAGTCTCTTTATTCCAATTTATGAATAGAAAATATATCAATCTTTGTGGGAGGGGAGGTTCTTGTGCAGATGTATGAACAAGGAAGGGGACCTCAGGATCTCACTACTTTTATGCAAGCCCTCACCTGTTTCCCATCTTTAGCCGTTGACTCACCTTGCCTTCATCATCATGCATGCTGGCTCCAATCCCTGAGGCTTTCTGGGAATATGTGGCTTGAACTATCTTTTTTATCACAAGTACTCCTGTGTGCAGGCTCTTGGTGTTTATTTTTTTCAGGAATGCTAAATCCCTTTATTTATTTCCACTACTTGTTGACAGTATTTATTCACTGTTGCCTTCTTTTTTACCGCATTAATCTCTTTGCTTTTACAGGTTTATACATACACTTTTTGTTGTTCTCACGTTAACAAAGTTTCAGTATGGGAGCAAAGGTAAATACTTTTGTCTAAACTGCCACGTGACAAACATTCTTTACATCGTATACAGGGCTAGTTAGGAAGGTCTAATGAGAAAAGAATACAAAAATATTATGTAAACTTCAAAATATTATAAAATCTAATGCTATTCCTACAAATATCATGCTCACCAGTTTAAAGCTTTATTTTCCTCTTTTACAAAAACCTAAAACCGTTGTTGAAATCCTGACACAGATCTGCCAGCACCTTGATCTTACACTTCCTAGCCTTCAGAACTGTAAGAAATAGTTCTTTGTTGTAAGCCACCCGGTCTGTGGTACTTTTGTTATAGTAGTCAGAAATAAGATATCTGAAAACACATATTTTATAACTTATGCTAAATACAGATATATATTAAAACTACAGATTTTACATTATGAATAAGTGAACAGTATAATATTTTAAACCTCAGCCAAAAAGAAAAAAAAAAAACTAGAATAAGCTCAGGGGTCAGTGGCAGGAGATCAGGATTCTATTCCTAACTTTGCCATTTCTCTGTATAGTTTCGATGAAAAATATTTCATCATTTGTGTTTAGTTTATTAATTTTTATAATAAGAGGACTGGAGTGAGTGTATGTGTGTGTGTATATATATATCTGTGTATATACATATATATATGTCTGTGTATATATATATGCCCTCTTAGTTTCCTTATAGGACCAACATTCCATTTATCTATCATGTCTTGAAATTTTCAGATGATTAAGGTGAGTATACATGAGGATGATAACAGTATTGAGAATACTGGATTCATCTAGAGATTTGCCTAAATTATCCAATCATAATGCTTTTATTAAATGGTAGGTAATACAACTCAGCCCAGAAATAAATTTAGCTTTATGTGCTTTATACTCATACTATAATACTGATTTCCTCCCGAAGTTCATCTCTCGAGTCTCCTGAATCCCTTGGCTTCCTCCTGTCATTTTCCTACGGCTTCTTAAGCCCTTTTATTCTAATAGATGCTCTTTGCCTTAGAGAGAAACTTGGACTGCATATTAAGGTTAGAGTAAATCTCCCACTGCTGTGCGAGAGTTAATAATTAGAATAGGAAAAAGACATTTCAACTGAATATACTCTAGGCAACACTAAAAACCTGGATAGAGGCCTTTTACATATTAGCCCTTTTTGAGAAAGTTGACTGGTTGTTTGGTTTGTTTGCTTGTTTGTTTTATGAAAAAGGAAAATGACATATCTACCTATCATGATGTTTCTTTAGGACGTGGATAGAGACTATCATTGGACCCATTAGTTCTCTACACTTACCTAAAATTAAGTAATGCTGAACACTTTACAGAAAATGTGAGCCATTAACTAAATATAAAAATAAATTTAAAATTTTCTTACCAGGTAGGAGACAGCTAAATATGCAAGTATCTCAATGGCTTCTTAAGCGATGGGGAAGATGTGATGCACGAAGGACACCAACTCAAGTCTCACAGCTCTAAAGAGGATGAAGAATCAACCAGAGTTAGAATATTTAACTCTAATTTCCAATTTTTTTCTAAAATATTTAATGCAAACTAATACTATGTGAGTTGTCTGTTAGGGAAGAAATTAAATAAAAGTCCTGACTTTCACTAAGGTATAAGCAGGACAACACAAGTGAAATACAACATGATTCCTAAATTTAATTAATTTAGCAAAGCAGGAGCTCAGAGCCAGCAGAAACCATGAAAATGCTAGAGTCAGAGAATATGAAGCACAATCTTTGAGAGGACACTGCTCTGTAGGGATGCAAAAACATCCTACATAAATATTAAGGGCCAAAGAGACCCTACCTGGCATCTGGTTATAAGTCCAAGACTTCTGTTGTAAAAGCATTTTCCAAGGTGTTTTAAGGAACTGAGAATCCTGAGATAAAGTTAAATATTGGATATTAGTTCGACTGTCATTTTGCTTCCAAAGGGATGCTAAAATTTAGTTATTTTTTGGTGAAAGTATTCCTCTTTTCTTTAATCCAAAATACTTTTATTTGTTCAGAACCAGATGTACTTTTAGAAACAGTGGGAAAAACAGTAATGCTGAATATTTTAGAAAAATGTGAGTCATTAAAAGTGAAAAGATATTAAAATTTTATTTCAGTGGTAAGATTGTAATCTTATTAGAGGAGAATGGTAAGATTGCAGTTAATGCAGGGAATGAGGCTCATAAGTCCAAGCTATCGAGTTTGGAAATACCAGCCTGGGACAGTGCAGTCTTGGAATATTTGAAAGTAAATTGTTCCAAACATTCAAATATTTGAAAGTCACCATGAATTTTAGTGATCGGTTCTTCCTGAAAGGAAAAATCCTACTATTGGTAGAATAAAGAAACTGGTTGAAGAATAGCTCATTGCTTAGTTATACAAGTATTATCAGTTTGTTGACTATATTTCTTAAATCTGAACTTGTTTTGCATTTAATAATTATGGTCGATATAATATTAAATGTTCTCTCAGCTATATATTTACATTTTGGTAACTTGGTTTACACAGATTCACTGGAGATAATTTCGTTATGTTATCATTGTTTTATTTAGACTGAGACTGTTTATAGGTCATACCTATATTTTCCACACAACCATGTTCCTTAAATGCACTGCATAAGCAGAAGCCCATTCAAGGAAACGGAGTCTCCCTTTCCTTTAGGCACAAACAACCTCGAGGAGCTAATCTCTTGAACATCTTCACTCTCACTGAAAGGACTGCACAGTCAAAATTCCCTCCTGGTTAGGAAAAGGGAAACAAAACCACGGTGTCTCTTCCTTCCTGATCCAAAAAACCCTCTTCTTCCCCTCTCCTAGATTTATAGTAGTACGAAAGAGGAGAGGGCTAGAGTGATAATTAGAGGTCACAGAACCAGCTTGTTCACCTATTAATATGCTCTCTTTTCTCAAGATTCCTTTATAATGAAGCTTTCTTGACTCCTCTCAACCTTTAACTTGCATTTCCAGGTGCCAATGCTGGGTAAACCGTGAAAGTCCACTCAACATCTTATCCCTCCTTCATAGAGGAATTGTAACTTTTTGACAGAATATGCTGCTAGTTCATTAACATTTATTTTAAATATTGCTCATAGACAATATGTGAAATTCAATTACTATCATATATTAATTAAACATATGATATAGTAGATATTCCAGCATTTTGGAAACTACAACCGTTTTAAAAGATAAAAATAGCCAAAATGTTAGGGAAACCACTGACCCAAACTGCCCGCCCTGGCCAGGCACCGTAGTAACCACTTGCATGAGTTACCTTACAACAGGAGGTCCTGGTAAGGAATGCGGAACTAACAAGCTGCTACAAACCAAAGAATTCGGGAATGGTCAAAAGGAGAGAGGAGACGCCAGTCCATATGTCCTACCAACCTCCCAGAATTCTTCTCACTGGAATCCATCTTGGCTGAGTGATGCGCATGCCACCAGGAAGGACCCTGACTCAGAGTGACTGGCCAGAGACAACCCAGAAACTAACCCCATCACCATAAAACCCGAGACTGCGAGCCACGTGGCAGAGCAGTCCTCCTGGGTTCCCTTACCCTGGTGCTCTCCACCCAGGTGCCGCTTCCCAATAAAGTCTCTTGCTTTGTCAGCACGTGTCTCCTCAGATAATTCATTTACAAGTGTTAGACGAAAGCCCACTCTCAGGCCCTGGAATGGGTCCCCCTTCCTGCAATACAAATTCCCTTAGAGAATTCTCTTTTCTTCCTTTTTCTCCTTCTGTGCTAGCTACCCTTAATTCTTCTCACACACACAGACATACACACTTTAACCCAAATACAGGACTCCACACTGTTTTCTACTTTTTTGTTAGAAAAAAAGAAACTACTGCCAAAGGACACAAAGTAAAATATATTGTCAAAGAACTATTTCTGTAAAGACTGATTCCTCCAGAGATGTATTTTAGCAGCAGTTATACTAGGAAGAAGGCATTAGTATAAAAAAGTCACTTTTAAATTTGGAGATGTAAAAAGAGAATATATATTCAGAAGATATTAAACTTACGTAGGTTGATTCGGGTTTCTATAAGATCTAAAACTGATGCTTTTTTGATTGGGGTCTCCATGTTTCATTAGTGTGGAGACCAATCTTATGAAGATTAACTTTAGAATATTAAAGCATATTTCCTTTGCTCTATTATTATATATATATTCAGGAAATTCTGACTGGAACTTCAGATTTTATGTTAAAATATTTTCTCCAATTATCTAGAGGTACTAAATCAGGACCAGCTGAAATTCACAATTTCACAAGTTTAACTCAAATTTTACTGACTCTAAACATCTTATTACAATTATGCCAATAACTAAATTGCCACTCGAAGTTGGCAAGCTATATGCACTCGTATGTTGGGATGTTAGTATTCTGTTCTAGTTGGGAAACGATATTAACAAAGAAGATACTGTTATGTGGAGACTATTAATTGCCTTGATCACATGAATGATGGATGGTTACTTTTGGATGTGTTAAAATATTGATACCTTTGTAAAAAGTTATTCATTTTATTTAATTGCTTATTAATTTTTATTCTCAGTAATGTTAGTCATGTAGTAAGTAAAATGTCAGATTTTCCAGAATCTTTGACTAGATACTTGACCTTTATTCATTAATGGCTTTCAAGCTTACTGGTTCAAATTACTATCATATTAAGAATCCAAAGAGCTTCACTAACTATCATTACATTGAAATTAAATGCTGTATGATTTATGTAAAGACATTCAAAAGGAGAAAATATTATATTTTTTCTCCTAAAAGCAATTTCTGTGAAATAGTTAATAGCATTCCAGTTGGTTTGTTGACAATACAGATACAATTACTGCTTTAAAAAAGAAAAAAAAAAGAATGGAATCTACATGTTCTTAAATATTTAACGAAAGCCTGTCATATTAGTGATGTTTGCTATTCAAAAATGATTGATAATTGCATACTGGCTTTAAATTGTGTTTTGGAACACCATGAAACCGTGCTCACTGCTATGTATTTGTTCCACAGAAAAATAAATCTTTCAATAAAAGAGCAGAAAAAAAGACTACTATGTGACATGATTTTTCTAAAGTCACATAAATTTTAACTATAATATTATATTCAAATTTGTGTGATAAGACATATACTTAACACCTTTTTGAAATAATCTGTACCATCTATTTGTGTATCTGGTACTATTACGATATATGATCAATGGCATATAGCAGTAAGACTTCACAGTTCCTTATGCTAGCAGTTCTAAAACATTTCGTTTTCAGGACCACTTTATACTCTTAAAAGTTGAGGGCCCCAACGAACTTTAGTTATTTAGGTATGTGTGTACCTTTTTCACATATATTCACATACATATTTTTCATATTAAAAATAAAAACAGAAATTTAAATGTATTAATATGTATTGAGTTTATTAATTACTAATTGAATAATGATAGTAAATACACTGCTGTTAATCAATTTTTAAATTTAAGAAAAATAACTGTATATGTGCAAACTACTTTTTCTATATGTCCGCTATGACTGATATACAAAAGGCTGTATGTATTTATTGTATGCAACTTGATGAGTTTATAGATAATATACATTTGTGAAGCCATCACCACGAAAACATATATTTCACCTCCAAAATTTTCCTCCTATCTACTTTATTTACTATTATTATTATCCAATGATAATTATTTAACAAAAGATTTACCCTCTTAGCAATTTTTAATGTGTACAATATTAACTGTAAGCACTATGTTGTACAGTACATTTCTAAGATGTATTTTTCTTCCATAACCAAAACTTTGCACCATTTGACTAATACCTTCTCATTTCCCCTGCCCCATCCCAGCCCCTAGCAACCACCATTCCATTTTTTGCTTTTATGAGTTTGACATTTTTAGATCCTTCACATATGTGGTATCAAGCATTGTCATTCTGTTCCTGGTTTATATTACTTAGTATAATATTCTCCGGTTTCATCCATGGTGTGCAAATGGCAGGATTTCTTTCTTTTTTAAGGCTGAATAATATTCCATTATATATATGCATATTTATGTACATTTTCTTTATCCATTCATCCACCAGTGGGCATTTAGGTTACTTCCATATCTTGACCATCATGAATAACTCTGCAATGAGTAGGAGAGTGTAGGTGTCTCTTTGAGATCCTGATTTCAATTTCTTTGGATATATACCCAGGAGATTGCTGGATCATATAGTAGTTATCTTTTTAATATTTGGAGGATTCACCATACTGCTTCCCATAGCTGCACCGATTAACATTCCCACCAACAAATGCTTGAGGGTTCCCTTTACTTCCACATCCTTGCCAACAGTTATATTTCATTTTTTTTAGGACATCCATCCTAACTGGTGTAAGATGATATCTCATTGTAATTTTGATTTGCATTTCCTTGATAATTGATGATTTTGAGCATCTTTTCATATACCTGTTGGCCATCTGTATGTCTTCTTTGTAGAAATATCTATTCAGGCCGTTGCCCATTTTTAAAGTAGGTATTTGGTTTTTGGCTGTTGGGTTGTAGAAGTTCCCTATATATTTTGGATATTAACTCTTTATCAGATATAAGGTTTACAAACATTTTCTACCATTCCACAGGTTGGCATTCATTTTGTGGTTTCCTCTGCTATAGAGAAGTTTTTTAATTTGACGTAGTCCTACTTATCTATTTTTGTTTTTGATGCCTATGTTTTTTGTTTCATATCATTACTAAAACCAATGTCAAGAACCTTTCCCATGTTTTCATCTAAAAGGTTTATGGTTTCAGGTCTTGCTTTTAAGTATTTTGAGTTGATTTTTGTGTATGGTGACCAGATAAAGGTCTAAGTTCATTTTTTTGCATGGATATGCATTCTTTTGTTGATATCCAGTTTTCTCAACATCATTTATTAAAGAGATTATTCTTTCCCTATTGTGTATTCTTGTATCAACTTTTAAAAATCTTTGTGGAACATCTGTTGACTGTATATGCATGGGTTTATTTCTGGGCTCTCTATTCTGTTCCATTGGTCTCTGTCGGTTTTTATGCCAATACCACAGTATTTTGATCACTATAGCTTTGTAATATATTTTGAAACCAGGAAGTGTGATGCCTCTAGCTTTGTTCTTGCTTAAAATTATCTTGGCTCTTACGGGTCTTTTGTGGTTCCTATTAAATTTTAGAATTGTTATTTCTACGTCTGTAAAAAATGCCATTGAAATTTGATAGGAATTGCACTGAATCTGGAGATCACTTTTGTTAATATGGACATCTAGTTTTCCATGAACTAAGCAGCTAATATAGCTCACAACTCAAACAAACACACAAGTGCTTTACTAGATCCAACCATCGTTTTGGGGCATGAATAATAAGTGTATTATGTGTACTTCTCATTTCATCACTCACTCAGAATATTCTTTTGTGAAGCTAGCAATTATCCTTTTGTTTTATTCTGTGTGAGTTTGGCACTGAAGAATGCAACTACTACTAAGTTGGATGCCATCTTTAAGACAATCAGCTTTCTAATTCAAGAGCAATAATTATACTTTAATATATTTAATTATTCTTCAACAATATTTCTCTCAGCAATATATTATACTTTTGAATGTACAGATTAAGAAGATATTTTCTAAAATTTATTCCTAAGTAGTTTATGGCTTCTAGTGATGTTTAATTGGTATTTCTATGAAATTTCATTTTTTACATACACAATCATTTTATCTGTAAAATATTAAAAATCTTGTTTTTAAATTTTATGTTTTTCACCTACCTTTAGCACTTTATTACACTATCTGGGAACTCTAGCACATGATTTGATACAATTGCTGATATCAGGTATATTTTTATTCCTGATTCAGGAAAAACTATCAATAAATCATATTAATATATATTCTCAAGGTTTTTGCTATAATTTAAAACATTAATAAAATTATCCTCCATCCTTATTTTTCCATTTCTGTAAAACTTCAAATCAGTGTTAAAATTTGTCAAAAATATTTTCTGGATCTATTAGGATGTCAACATTAATTTTTACTTTTTTCCTGTGTTAATGCAGTGAATGAGTATACTAGGTATGATTTTTGAATGCTATTCACTTCACAAGAAACCCTGGTCAAAGACCTATTCTTTTATACCTCTAATTTGTTCTGATAATATTTTGATTAGAAGTTTTGCATCTATGTTCAAAATGGATTGAAAAAAATGGATTTTTAATAATTCTCTGTGGTAAAATCATTGTAAAATTTTTAAAGTTATAGTTGCTTCATATAACTAGTTGGAAAGTGTTCAGTTTCTATTCTTTGGAATAATTATTTTAAATTGATATAAAATGTGCCTTAAATACTTAGAAGTATTCACTATTGAAGGTATCCAGGCCAGTATATAGTTATTTTCAGTGAATTTTATATGTGCAGTCAAGAATGTATTCTGTCATTTTTTTTTCTAAAGTGCAATGTTCTTTGTATTTCCATTAGGTCACTTTGATCAAATGTATTTTTCAATTCTTTTATACCTTGACTAATGTATCATCTGCTTGCTTTGTTAACTACTGAGAGATGTTAAAGCTTCCCAATATGATTATAGATTTTTTTATTTCTCTTTTAGTTCTGTCAATTTTGCTACGTATTTTTCTAGCTTCACTGAGATATGAGTTATATACAATAAACTGTACCAATTTAAAGTGTACAATTTGATATTATTTGACATGTGTATACGTCTACAAAACCATCACCAAAATCAAGATCATGAACACATAGCTCACCCCCCATATCTCCTCTTGTTCCTTTGTGATCTCTATCTCTCACCTCTCCTCATCTCCCCAGTCCAATTCTGCAAGCAACCACCCACCTGCTTTCTGTCACTATAGATTTCTTTGCAATTTACTAGAGATTTATATAAAATAAATCATATCATGATATATACTTTTATATAAAAGAGGTATAAACAGTTTATAATTCACTTAGTCATACAAACTTAAAATTATGTCACTGATTTTAGTTATTTGCTAGAATTCTTTTACTAATATCTTAAATATACTTTTTTTAAATTTTATAACTTCAAACTTAATTTAACTTGTCATAAATCATCCTACCGAAAGCTCAAAGAACTCTCCAAAATATGTGTATGTACACTTTACAGAAAATATTCTCTTTATACATGATATTCTTAGGAAATTATTACATATGGGCATAATTCATCATATCACTTATCATCGTGAGATTTAAAGACAAATTAAAACTGAAATATAAGAAAACTATGAGGGTTATTTTCCTTTAACTTTAAGCACTTTTCTAAAGAATTATTTTCTTCTCAGTAAGAAAAATATTTTTTTAAGTTCTTAATTCTTTGTGAATAAAGAATTTGTGAAGAAAAACTGGAAACAGTGATGATAACAGTACTGGAAATATAAACCCCTGTACTCTATTTTCAGCATAGATTAGACTGCAAATCCACTACTTTAGTTGCAATTTTACCTTTTATAACTGGGACTTGGAGAACACTTATCTTTCAATTAAATGCACAACAAAGAATTTTTTTCTTTTTCCAGAATTTCTTACATGGAGTGTACTTTATTATGCTTTTTAATGTCCTATCTGTCCTCTAAAGTTTTTATATCAAGGTTAAGTTGAATACTTTTGTAAAAATGTTGGTTTATGTGGTGAAGCTGAATCCACACTAGTAAACAATAAAGCCAAAATAAATTTCATAAAATAAACTGGTTCAAGATATGAACATATGAGTAAAACTCTTCATCAGTAAAGAAAATTTAAACTAACATAAAATACAAATGGTTTTTGGAAGAATTTAAAGCAAACTAAGGTAATGTTTATTCAAATAATGAGTTTTTTAAATGGGTCAACTGAATACTATTGCAAATTGTACAGAAAGTTTCTAAAGTTTCACAGGAAATGTCAACTTATTGACAATAACTAAATTAATTTGTCTACTTTATGCCTGGACTTGAATTGTTCAATTAAGTAATTTGAATGAATGAACCAGCATCTGGTCAATACTGAGGAACTGAAGGTTAGACGTGATGTTTAGAGGAGTGGCTTTACTTGAGCATCCTTTCCAATAACCACTGAAAATGCAGCTTTGTTTAAGTACTAGAAACTGTTATCTGGAATCAATGGCCTAGTGATGAAACTGTCACAAGATTTAAGGGATCCATAATCATATCAGAAGTAATTATTCTATCTTAATGACTCTTCCCAACCAACTTCTCCTTCTAGTGACTGCATTTTAGGGTCATGGAAGAAAAATTATGTTCGTATATGTATATTTTGCATGGGTTAATTTGTTTTATACTATATGAGGAGAAAAGTGAAGAGAAGACATTATTATTTTTTAGACATTTAGGCAATTCATAGCAATGAGAAAAAATGCAACACCAGTGCTAAGACAAAACAATCACAAGTGTGTAAATGAAAATGCATTCTTCGAAACTGTTAATATTCTGGCCTGTAAAACTCTTAAAAAGTTGCTTTACAAACTGTTTCTCTCTTAAATAAATTCACTGTTACCTCTCTCCAAAGGGTATTTACATTTTAAGTACCTTCTATAATTATGTAAGAATGTGTTTGCATCCTATAATCATCAAGGGGGATATGTAGAAACATAGCTATTGAGTTGCAAGAGTTTCTTAATGGAAATCTGAGCAACACAAATTGTAATAGGAGTGAGGGGAGCTTCCATGGCTCACAATAAAAGCTCATGTGTATGTAGCAAATGAATAAAATGTCCATGATGTTTTAAATATGAACTATTTCAAAACACAATGATTTCTGTTAAATATGAACTATATGACTACATCCCCAATCCTCCATTCCATTTGGGAAATCCAACAGAGATTTAAATATCATTAACACAAATTTTAATTAGGAGAAAAGTCATAAGGCTTAAGAGGTGCCCATCATATTCTGGTGCCTAACTTTGTTTCTTAATAGTTATTGATCCTTTCCATCATTATTTAGTAATGAGTTAATTTGACCTTAAAATAAATATTCTAATAAATAATTTTCAACTACTAGATCCTATGAAAATAAATTTTAAAAATATGACAAAATGCCTGACTTCACTGAGATTTCATAAATAAGAAAACAAATATATAGTACCATTTTAAATAGTTTTGTATTCAGTAGGAGAATTACAGCAGGATAAGGGGTATGGAACTGTAGATGACAAAGTATAGTACTTCAGTGATGGTATGGACTGAATATTTGTGTTTTCCTAAATCCATATGTTGAAGTCCTAACCTCCAGTGTAGCTGTATTTGGAGATGGGGCCTCAAAGGAAGTAATCAAGGTTAAATGAAGTCATTAGGGTGGGGTCTTGATTCAAAAGAATTACTGTCATTATGAGACACCAAACAATTTGTGAGTTCTCTCTCTCTCTCTCTCTCTCTCTCTCTCTCTGTGCAGGCACTGAGGAAAGGCCCTGTGAGGACATAGAAGGAAGGCAATGATCTACAAGTCATGAAGAGATTCCACACTAGAAATGGGATTTGCCGGTATCTTTAATCTGGACTTTCCAGACTCCAGGACTGTGAGAAAATATGTTGTTTAAATATGTTGTTCTGTTGTTTAAGCCATCCAGTCTTGTGGTATTCTGTTTTTGCAGCCTGGGCAGACTAAGACAAGTGGTAAGAAGACCTCTCTCTGAGATAAACATTATGTATATTTCTTATATGAATAAAGATATAATAATGTGAAGAAATGAGCCAGTTAGGAGATGAGGAAGTTGGGCAGAATTTCATGCAAAGGAGACAATAATGGTAAGGTTTTAAAGCATGAATCAGATTGGTAGGTTTGACAGAGATTAAGAGGTGCCATGCAGCTCATCTGGAATGTACCAGGGAAACAAGGGCGGAAATTAGAAAAACTGGCAGGGATCAAATCATGTAAGACCTACCTTCTAAAAACATTACAAGGATTTTGTATTTGATTCCAAGGATGATGTGAAGCTCTTGGAATGATCTGAACACAGTAGAGACATGATGAGTTTGTTTTTGGAAGATCACTATAGCAGTTGTAATTATGAATAGGCTTGTGCAGATTCAAGGAGACTGAATTCTGAAATATCAGGTTGGCCAAAAAGTTTGTTTGGGTTTTTTGTCACATCTTATGCAAAAATCCGGATGAACTTTTTGGCCAATCCAATACTTCACGTCATCTTAAATATTCCATTAGGCCAAGTGGCAGAAGAAATAATTGAAACTCATTTGAGCAGAATGTTGAGATTTATGGAGAAAGAGCAGTGGTGTCTTAAGTTAATAAGAAGTCTTTCTAGCATATTTTAAAGATAAAAACCTAATGTATCAACTTTAATGAATAATTTGTTCTGAATTCAGTGCTGTATCCAGTGTTAAGGCAGAGAACAAAGATACATATAGAGATATTTAATACATATCTATATATCTCTATAAACATATATATGTAATTTTATAATAAAATATATATGTAGTGGAGAGAGATAAATAAATCACATAATTATGTATTTATTTTATGGATATATCCATAAAAATGGTATTATGACTTGGATAACATGACATTAGGAGATATAAGATCTTAGATTTCTGCAGTATAATGAAAGGTTTATTCCACAGAAATAGGAGAGAGAGAGAAATCCTCAATTCTAAACTTTTTAGAAAGAGCATCAGGACATAGGAAAGCTATTAGCAGATAAAAAAGAAGAGTGGATGAAAACTTTGAGTAACGAAAAGTTAAAGTGAATTACTTTCTTTAATACAATGTGATTTTTAAAAATATTAATTTATCAATGAAGGGAAAAGGATAACCACCAGCTTTTTGAAATTCATTTGAACATGATGAGCTCACCACAGACCTAAGAAGATCTATATTCATTTTCAAGTGTATAAGTAATAGGAAATAGGTAATGACACAGTTAAACAATGAAAAATATCTTGTCTAACTGAATATAGATTTAATTCTTCAACGGAAAAGGAAGACAGATGGCATTATTAAAACAGATGAGGATGTATTTTAGACACAGAAATCAAAAAAGAAAGTCCTTCGCAAAAGGAGGCTAGATAAACTTGTTCAGACACTACAAACAGGAATGTGTTGCAAAAACTCTTTACGTATTACAAATTCTTCAGTGTCTTATGAAGAAGACTGCTTGCACCAATGACCTTTCTTCATACGCATTTAAGAGTTGATGACAATTTGTCCTTGAAATGTTCATATCTTTCAGAAGAGCCTAGGATATACCACAGTAACAAATTCACACCCTCATCTCAATAGCTTACATGAAAAATAATCTCACTCAGGGTTCACGCCAGTGCAAGGACTCTACATAAGCACCCAGGGATCCAGACTCATAGAACCTCCACAAACACTTACTGTACAATTTTAGATGTATGCTATTCTCCACTTAAAGTTTATCTCAGTGTTAAATAAGTAGGAATTTATAAATATTCATAGAAATGACAAATTACATGAGAGATCAGTAAATTATCCAGCTATATGATGCTCTCTGACTGCTTACTGTGTACAGTTTACTCAAGGCCTGGTCATAGACCTTTTAGACTGATGGAAGCACCAACTTGATTTTGCCTGTCTTCTTCCTTTTAGGCTGGTAATTGGCTGATAACTTAGTTTTGATTTTTCAAAAGGCATTTTTGGTACATAGGTCTTTTTACAGAGATGAATAAAAACTTGATTAATCTGAAGAATAAAAGAGGATAACTTCTATCAAAATATTTATAAATTGTTAGGAAGACTAGAGTTTTTACACTATCATTATAAATGGCATAATGCAATAATTTCACCACACTGACCGAAAGCAAGGTTCGTGTGACTCACACAGTTGGTATGGAGTAATCAAAACTCACCTCGGATACAAAAAGAAAATTTATAAGTGAATCAATTATAGTATCCAATATGAAGTCAACCCCATATCATTTGCAGGATTGTTCTGAGAAAACATTTCATAAAGGAAGTGAGTATGATGTTTTCTGACCTTGAAGGAGTTAAAAAAGAGAAACTATCCTGATGGCCTTAAGCCAACTCATTCTCAGCCCTATACCTTGGTTACAGGTAGTCCTATTTAGGGGGTACAATTATTTATTCAAGAGAGTTTAAATCCATCTATTTCTTGGGCTGATAGCAGGAATAGCTACAATTCAGGGAAAAAAAAAAAAACCATCCAACCATTTTTTCTAAAAAAATTATATATATTAAGTAAATATGTTTAAAAGAAATAAATATGCATACATAGAGAAAAAAGTAATACATATATTGATTAACCATAACTTCCTTCTCAATGCTTTGAAAATACAAATTCTTAATTTATAATGTAAATCTTAAACAAATATTCGAGCTGCACATTACTTGAAATATATGGGCTATAGGTTATAAATGTTATGTGTTGCTCAGAATCCTTTATAATTCTTATCACTTTGTGCATGTAAGTAAAGCTTATTTATTGGAAGTTAACCCTCTTCGAGAATTGTTTCTCAGTTGTTCCTTATCTGAAAACGAATAAGTTTCTCTCAATATACTTGGAGACGGCTGGATTCAGAAAGAATCACTCACGTTAGCCAAACTTACGTACGATGAATGAATTATTCAGAATATCAACTTCCTGAATGTAAATGAGAAACAGAACTATTAAAAAGATTGGATCATTCATACCTTTCTTAGGAGATAAGGTAGTAATGTCATATTTTGCTTTGCAGTATTCCCTAGACGTAGTATATGATAGCATGTTCATATTCTAGATTCTAATAAAGGCTATTTAGCATATTTTCCTAAATTTTAGTTGATAAAAATATACTTGGGATTTTAATGTCAATTTGGAAATATAATTTAAAAATAAATTATATATATACATATAATCAATTAGACAAACAGATATTAAATTATAAATTACAATTTTTGTTTGCTTATTTGAAAATAAATATGAATATGGGTATTAAGACTGACATGTAATTGTGTCATTTCTCTTGATTATTCATCACTTAAAATTACCTTCCAACTTGCATATTTTCTCATAATATTTTAAAATATATTTAGTGTTCATCAGATTTTTTTAAGCCTAAAGTAAGCTGAAGGATGTTCATTAACAAGGAATTCTATTACATCGTTACACCCACAAAACTACCGGGTATTAGTCATAATTACTGGCATGGGGTTACAATTTTGAATAAAACCAAATGTTTAATTTCAAGTAGTGCACATTCTATTGGAGAAGATGGACAATAAGCAAGAAAGTATACAAAATATCTCAACATGTAATGTTAAGTTCCATTCTCTTTACAAAGAAAATAAAGTGGGATAAGGTCACTAGAGAATGACTGATGACTGTGAAAAGGGTTGTTTTTTATCCCAGCAGTGGTCAAGAAATGTCATTCTATTAACATGACATTCAGTGGAGACAAGAAGAAAGTAAAAAAATTAGACATGCAGCTATCTAGGGGAAAAGGTAAAAGACAATGATAATAAATGGTCTCCAATGATAGAAAAAGCACACTGTTAAATGGATGTATAATAAATTATTTGACAGTTCTGTTACACAAAAATACGGATATTTAAAGTGCTTCCATTTTCCCAGTAGGAAAGAATGGATAATGACCATCTTTGAAAAACTTATCTATGATTATTTCCTCAAACTAGATTTTGAGATGTGGAATATGAAAAGTTATTATTACCTCACCAATGGGGAATTTTTTTTTTACTTTTTAAAAGGTTGCAAAGAAAAATTTTTTAATTTACCCTCCCACTATCATTGTTTGGCTCTTCATTTCACTGAATTTTAGTCAGTGTTGATCATTACTGAATGCTACTTTTTTCTGCTTTAAGTGGCATTGTTATGAAAAGCAAAAAATGGAAAACTCTACAATTTTTCTGATTTCTAATAACATTAATTGGTTTACCTCTGTGAGTTATCTGTGTTTCAAAAACTTTCAGAGTTATTATTAATATAGTAAAAAAAATCAGTTAGCTCTTGCAGGAAAGTGGCCAAGATGGCAGAGTAGGAAAATCCTGAACTCACCTCCTACCATGGATACACTAAAATTAAAACTACTTTTAAAGCAACTATCTATGAGAATAACCTGAAGACTGACAGGAAAGATTTTCCATAATTAAATACAGAAAGAAGGAACCACACCAAGATAGGTAGGAGGGGTAGAGACACAGTACATTCAGGACTAACAACTCCAGGTCAGCAACCCACAAACAGGAGGAATACTACAACTTTAGAAGTCCTCCCCAAGAAGCGAGGATTCCAAGCCACATATCGGGCTCCCCAACCTGGAAGTCTGACACCAGGAAGATGAGCAGATAGAACGCCTGGCTTTGAAAATCAGCGGGGCTTACATTCGGGAGATCCAGAGGGCTATAGGAAACACAGACCGTCTTCTTAAAGGGTGCATGCAAACTCTCATATGCTCCAAGATTCAGTACAGAGGCACTAGTTTGAAAAGAGTCTGAGTCAGATCCACTTGCTGATCTTGGAGAACCTTTCAGAGAGGCAGGAGGCAACTGGAACTCCCCCTAGCTGTAGAGATGCTGGCAGCAGCTGTTACCAGAAACTTGTTCTACAGCAATAACACTGGTGCTGGCAAGTGCCATTTTGGAATCTTCTGTTGGCCAATTAGCACCAGAGACCTGGTCCTTCCCACCCACCCAGGACCAGCTCTGAGCCCCTCGAGGCTGTACAGACAGTGCACAGGGACCCAGCCCCAGTCTCCAGTGGGCTGACACCAGCCCTGAGCCTCCCAGGCTGTGAAGACAGCCAGCCACATGGGGAACCAGCCTTGCCCACCCACCAGCTGAATGGTAGCAACTCCACATCTCCTGGGCCATACAGACAGCCATGTGGGGACACAGCTCTTACCCACCAGCAGGCCAGCACCAGCCTAGGGCCACCTGGGCCATGAGCCAACTGTGTAGGAAGCCGACCACACCCTCCAACGACCCCACAGCCACCATACAAGGCACAGCTTTACAGCCAACAGGACCAGGAGCCAGCCCTGCCTACCAGCCCAAAGTAGTCAGCCTGGCCACAACAGAAGGGTACACTCAGCCCACATAGGAGGCATCCTAGGAATACAGCTCTGGTGACCAGAGGGGAGTGTGCTACTGGGCTCCATTGGACATCTCCTACGTAAGGCCACTTCTCCAAGACTGGGAAATGTAACTGACCTACTTAATATATAGAAATAAACACAGAATTAGGAAAAATGAGGAGATAGAGGAATATGTTCTAAATGACAACAAGAAAAAAAGACAAACCTTGGAAAAAGAACTAGATGAAGTGGAGATAAGCAATATACCTCATAAGCGTTCAAGGTAATCATGATCAAGATGCTCAACAAACTCAAGGACACATGGATCAACCCACTGAGAATATCAACAAAGACAGAAAATATAAAGAAGAATCAAACAGAGCTGAAGAATACACTAACTGAAATAAAAAAAAAAAACTAAAAGGAATCAGTAGTACATCATATACTACAGAGGAACAGATCAGTAATCTGGAACACAGAGTACTGGAAATCACCCAAGCTGAACAGAAGAAAGAAAAAAGAATTTTTAAAAATGAGGAGAGTTTAAGAACCCTCTTAGACAACATCAAGTGTAGTAACATTCATATTATAGAGGTCTCAGAAGGAGTAGAGAAAGAGAAAGGAACAGAGAACTTATTTAAAGAGATAATAGCTGAAAACTTCCCTAATCTGGGGAAGGAAACAGACATCCAAGTCCAGGAAGCCATTACATGGATAAGCAATAACATGGATGGACTTAGAGTATATTATCCTTAGTGAAGAGAGTCAGAGAAAGACAAATACTGTATAGTCCACTTATATATAGAATCTAAAAAACAAAGCAAATGAACAAACAAAAGAAAACAACAGAATCAGATACGGAGAACAAGCAGGTGGTTGCCAGAAGAGAGGGGGTTGGAAGGAGAAGAGAAGTAGTTGAGGAATTTCCAGTTACAAAATAAGTGAATCATGGGTATAAAATGTACAGTGTGGGGGATACAGTCAATAATTATGTCATATCTGTCTATAGAGACAAATGTTAACTAGACTTATGGTGGTGATAATTCTGAAATATGTAGATATAGTGAATCACTATGTTGTGCACCAAGAACTAACATAGTGTTGTAAGTCAATTATATTTCAAAAACAAACAAACTCATAGAAAAAGAGATCAGATTTGTGGTTACTAGAGGGTGGAGGAAGGGGTGATTGAATCAAGGTAGTCAAAAGGTACAAACTTCCAGTTTTAAGATAAATAAGTACCAGGGATATAATGTACATGATAAATATAATTAACCCTGCTGTATGTTATATATGAAAGTTGTTAAAAGATTAAATCCTAAGAG
The DNA here is from genome assembly GCF_963924675.1 of Phocoena phocoena. Classification (NCBI taxonomy): domain Eukaryota; kingdom Metazoa; phylum Chordata; class Mammalia; order Artiodactyla; family Phocoenidae; genus Phocoena; species Phocoena phocoena. Next base: position 55,294,731 of record NC_089229.1, read on the forward strand.
TTCTCACCACAAGGAAAATAAATTTTCTATTTCTTTTATTTTGTATCTGTATGAGATGTTGGATACTTACTAAATGTATTGTGGTAATCATATGATATATGTAAAACAAATCATTATGCTTCACACCTTAAAGTCATACAGTGCTTTATGTCAATTATATCTCAATAAAACTGGAAGAAAAACAAAACAATTGCAATATGGGAGAAGACTAGGTGATTCTCTGATTACATAATAATAGTGATGATGATATTATGAAAATATCTTCCATCTGTTCATGCTACCCAAGCCTGTGTCAAGTTAAACTTGGGATTTCATAAGTAAAAATACTACATAGGTAAAGAGATTTTAGTCTCCCAGGAATGAGAACAATAGTGTCAACTGATCTATCTGTTCACAGGAACTAAAAATGTTTTCAAATAACTAATACACATATTGATTTGTAACATCAGCTACCTTGGGTGGTAACAGATAAACACTTTTTGAGATGTTCACACCTTTCATTTTCTTCTGATGCTTAAATAAATACACACCTTTAATATTTACTTTTGCCAATACATTTCAATATCTTAATTCAGATTGTGTTTTTCCACTCAAAGAGCTTTAGAACTTGATTTACTTGTATCCTTTATTAATCATACCTGGAGGCACTGTCAAAAGTTAACCTTGGTACGCCTCAAACTCTGCTGAACACTTTCTGGTTACTTAGCATTAGATTTAATATGATTATTTCAGTTTGATTAGAAGACTGCCTTAGGAATCATCCATATCTTTTTGCTGCTCACCATAATTAAAATTAATCAGATCCTTCCTTTTCATGGTCTTGTGATTTAATATGAAATATGTTGGAGGCTTGGGATTCTCTATGAGGAAAACTCTCATTATTACATTTTGTCCCCTTTGGGAAGATGAAATATATTTTTTGGAACAATTCAAACTTTTCAATTAATAGAAAGTATAATAGTAAACATTATGTAGTTTTGGTGTCAATCCTGGGCTTAAGTTCAGGATCCTTAGGCAAATATTAGAGAAAGAAATGTCTTACATGATGATAATCTATATAACAATGTAACATATATTCAAATTTACTATATAAAAATATAAATTCTTATTTATCTAAATTAGACCGCTTCAATGGATTTTTGGAATTGGAAGCCCTTGTTAGACAACATGCAATTTAAGATACAGAAACACTTTAAATCTAGTGCTAATCCTTTAAGGTAACTGAAAAGATTTTGGTCTTTGTGAAGACAACAAACTATTTATTTTTAAAAAATTAAGCTCATGCTAGGGAATGCACAACAAATTTAGCAACCAGAGAATGTTTATATATTATCATATAAAGTAGTATCGAAAACTATGCAGTACTCACCTTGGCGTGCCTCCAGCTACTTATTTCTTTTCACTGGAACACTGAAGAAACCCTTATAAATTGGATACTAAGTTTATCTTCTATTCCAATCCCTTGGACTCTTTTTTTCTTGTATTTTTCTTGTATTATAGCTAAAATTCTTTACTCCTAAACCCAACTTTTCCCATTTTTGCTATTTGGCTTTGCTCCAGGATTGTCTATGGTATATGGAAAAAAGCAACAAATCTAGAGTATTAGTTTGTTCACCATTTGCTAATGAGAGTAATATTGAAATCTTTCTGAAGTTATTATATCTCTAATTGTTCAAATTGAAGGTCATTAGAAAGGTCCTGAATTTGAGATCTTAAAATAAGTACCAATAGGGTTTACTTCATTGTATAGAAATCTTTTCCTTTCAGAATGTCTGCTATATGAACTGAACTCATTCAGAGAAATAACAATGCTAAAAATAATAACATATTTACTGAGAGCTTCATAAGCGCTGAGCAAAGGTATCAGCTTTTTCACTTCACACTCTTACCCTCTTAGTTGTTATTTATGACCCAATTTTACTGATGGGAAAAGTTAGATACAGAGAGATTAAGTGGCTGACCCATGTCTCTCAGATCCATGCTACTGACTTTAAAATAAAACCTGTCCAAGTGGTCATTATGCCATGATGGTAACTTTAAACAAAACCTTAAAATTAGGGACAGAAATTATACAATATATCCCCTAATTGTTTTGGTTGTTACATTTGGAAATGTCATCTCAGTACCTTGACCTTTCCTGCCCCCCATGGCTCTTGTCCTCTACTCTGCTTCGACCATTTACTAGATGCATAAACTAGAGAGGTCTGTATCCATAACTCCACCATCTTCATTGCAAGCATTCCAGTCTCCAACCAACACTTCTTAACTTTACAGGTTACTCCTGCTAGTATCCTGTCTCCAAAAATCTTCTGACCTTCTAGGACTAAAAGTACATTTATTATACCAACTTGTCACTATTGCTTAAGTAATTCATATCATTACTTCCCTTCATTCCAAGTGAAATCTCAAAGTCCACTGTTAAATTATTCCCTTCACTATATCCTCAACTCCTTTGCCAGTGTCTACTTTCATCACACCTACCTGGCCTAACCTCAAAACCACTGAATTTCCACCCTCTTCCTACTCTTCACCTGCATGTGTATTGCATTGGATAATGTGCCTGAACTGAGGTAACGAAACCGAAGCCCTACACTAAACAAAAAGGAACTCACAAACATGTCAACTATCCTCACTGAAAACTTGATAAACACTTCAGGTTGTTCTAAGTGCTGCCCAGTAACCATTCTATATCTTCCCAGCCTACTAATTCACATGAACGTTTCACACCTTCTCATACATATCCAAACTTCAAGCATCTTTCTACTTTAAGCTGTGAACCTTGTAATTCCATGTTCACAGTACTGCCTTTGTTCTCAGTTGCATCTGTGACAATATTTTCTTCCTTCTTTCTTGTTACTGCTCCATAAAGTATGTTCGCTTTTGCAATAAACATGATCCTTTCCCATTTACCAAAGAATCTCTCCTGCCCATCTATTATGTATGTGTAATTTTGCTCACTTTAATTCTTTTCTCTGGACCCACATCATTTTTTCTGCTCCCCTTCCAATTCCTCTCTTCCCACTCTTGCATCAGCTATTTGAAGCATACACTTAACTCACAACTTCACCTAAACTGTTCCTGTCAAGGTTACCAGTGATCTCAATATTGTTAAATCTAATTGTCTATTCTCAGTCATCTTACTTGGTCAGCAGCAATTAACACAATTGATTACCTGATTTTTTTTTTTTTTCAATTTGGCCAAGGGACATTCCACTCATTATATTCCTGCTTCAGTAATCATTTCTCTCAGTGACTTTTTCTACTTCCTTCTTATCTCTTGATCTTTAAATGTTGGAATTCCCTGGGGCTTTAAATTTTAGACCTCTTGTCTTCTCTGACTTCACTCAATTCACTCTTCCATAATGATATCTAGACTTATGGCTTTAAAAATCATTTAAACACAGATGACTCCCCCAAAGTAGGTCTCCAGCTGAACCTCTTCCCTATATTTTAGATAAATACATCTATGCTTTCAATATCTCCACTTGTATATCTAATTGGCATCTTAAACCCAACATACAAAAATCCAAACTCACTTTTTTTAGCCAAAATTACTCTTCTAGTCTCTTCCTTTGCAGGTAATTGAAATTCTTTGCAGTGGCATAGGCAAAAAATGTTGAAGTCTCTCTTGACTTCCTCACATTCTACAGCCAAAAATAAAGACAAATGCAGTGAGATATTATGTCCTACATAAGCAGGACACTGGCTACCTGTCACATATTAACTACTACCACTCTCTTCCTGGCATACACTTTCCTCTCCAAACTTCCTTATAATACCAGGATAGTTGAGGCTGTTCCTACCACAGGGTCTTTGCACTTGCTGTCCTCTCAGCCTTAAGTGTTCTTTCTTCTTATATCCATGACCTCACCTTTTCTAGGTTTCTGCTTAATGTGAGCATATTAGCAAAGCCTTTAGTACTATCTATACTCTTCATTGTTTATTTTTTCTTCACAGGACTCATTACCACCTAACATAATGTATATTTTAGTTTTCATTAGTTTTCTGTCTCCCTCATGAACATGTGTACTGTAAAGGCATGGGATTTTGAAAAATTTTTATGTTATATCCTGTCACTATACAAACGCTGCCAAAATAGAAAGGCACAATATGCTTTGTTGAATTAATTAAGAACAAAATAGACAAGTGTCTTGTTAAATATCCAGATGAAACAATGCAGTATGGTAATTCCAGAGAATCATCAATAAACAAAACAAAAATGAACAAAACACCAATAAGTACAGGGAAAACCTGCACACATGAAGTGGAATAAAGAGTTAAAAAAAAAAAAAGATGGTTTAACACCACCAACTCTCAAATAAACACACAAACTTGGGAGCTACTTAAGGAAAAAAGAAAACAAAAAACCCAACCAAATAAACAAACAAAAAGCAGCTATGTGTTAGAAGACATGGTAGGCTATGTTCCTTAAAGATTAAATACTCATCTAGGATATAAAATATGGAAATTCTGTGAAAATAGTTCAACTCAATGTGCTATAGCTTTTCAGTTAGTTGCAATTAACATTTATAAGATTCCAAGATGGGCCTGGTAGATTTCTTCTGATATATCTTTAGAAGACAAAAATAAATAAAACTTACAATGGGAAAGTATCAAGAAGCTTTTCACAATGTGGTAGCCAATTATGCTGCTGTTAAGTACTTCCACTTGTAATCCATTCCTGGTTTATGGTAAGATTATAAATCCTGTCCACCTTTTGGTTGAATGCAGTTACTACTGCTGCTTCTGACCAGTGAGTTGTTATCAGATACATGCCACTTCAGGGCCAAAATATTTCATTCCTAGTAAAAGACCCTCCTGAGCTGTGTTTTCTTCCTGGCATGCCAATCAGCAACATTTGAGACTGGTGGGTGCTTCATTAATAACCTTGGTTTCTTACTGACTATGACGAAAAGATATCCAATCCCCAATCTGCACTAACCTGCAGTGCAGGTAGCATGATAGAGTGAAAAAAATACATGTCTATACCTATGTCTCTTTATTTCTATATCTCTGCCTCTATCTCTACCTTTATCTTGACCTCTATACCTAGCCTATTCTGAATGATGCAAAGAGGAAGCCAAGGAAACAGCTGTGTCTTAGTATAGGTATAGCTACATTTTTTTAAATTATTGCAGGTGAAATCATTCTTTAATTATATTTATTTTTTGACAACCATTCAAAATGTATTTTGAAATCAACTTGGCTTTTTCTATTGTAACATTTATATATTGCTGCATAACAAAAGGTAGCAGCTTAAAACAGCAAAATATGTTATCTTAGAGTGTCTGTGGGTCCGGAATTCAGGATTGGCTTAATTGGGTCCTCTGTCTCTAGGCTGCAATCAAGGACTGTGGTCATCTAAAGGTTTGACTTGGGGAATATCCACTCCTACTGATTATTTCTGCAGGCCTCAGATTCTTGCTGACTCTTGGCAAGAGTCATCTGTTCCTTGCCTCATGGGTCTCTCTACATGGCAGCATACAACATGGCAACTGGCTTCCCTTCAGAGCAAGCAAAAGAGATAGTGAAAGAGGGTGAGACAAGAGACACAGACTTTATAACCTAATCTCCAATGTGACATATTTTTTCTGTATTGTATTTGTATCAATCATTAGGTCTAGTCCACACTCAAGAAGAGGAGACTCACACAAAGGGGTAAATATCAGTCAGTGAAAATCACTGGGGGCCATTTCAGAGGCTGCCCACCACATCATTACTAGATCCTTCTGTGCCTCTGACCCACTTCTTTGGTCAATCGGTGCTTAACTGGTTTTAAGAAGGTAACTTAAACCATAATATATTATATATTACCTTTGTTTTTAACCCCACTGGTTTTTAAAACATTAAACCCAATATATTTTTTTAACATCTTTACTGGAGTATAATTGCTTTACAATGGTGTGTCAGTTTCTGCTTTATAACAAAGTGAATCAGCTATACATATACATATATCCTCGTATCTCTTCCCTCTTGCGTCTCCCTCCCTCCCACCCTCTCTATCCCACCCCTCTAGGTGGTCACAAAGCACCAAGGTGATCTCCCTGTGCTATGCAGCTGCTTCCCACTAGCTATCTATTTTACATTTGGTAGTGTATATATGTCCATGCCACTCTCTAAGTGTCCACTGACAGATGAATGGATAAAGAAGATGTGGCACATATATACAATGGAATATTACTTAGGCATAAAAGAAATGAAACTGAGTTATCTGTAGTGAGGTGGATGGACCTAGAGTCTGTCATACAGACCTAGAGTCTGTCATACAGAGTGAAGTAAGTCAGAAAAACAAATACCATATGCTAACACATATATATGGAATCTAAACCAAATATTTCTTGATCTTAAGAAATTTAAGGAAATAAATGTAAACTGCCTATACCTTGAACATTCCTGACCTACAAGAATTTGCATGGTTGATGGTATTCCTCAGAGACTAACACCTGCCAATCAACCTGTGTAATTACTTATTTTTTCCCTTAAATCAAGTTATCTAACTTACAAAGGTTGAAACACTTGTTATAAGTCTACGGTTAGAAGCTCTATGACATTTGACTCAGCATTCCTTTTCTTTTACAAGCTCTGTTTTTCGATCATAATTTTAGTATAAAATCCCTCCATGTAAATTTCAATTATTTAGGGAAAAAACTGAGGAAATTATATAAACTAAACAGAGACACAGGGAAGAGTGCAAAGAGACTGCTTTATGGCAGTTAGAACTCTGAGACATAGAGCAATTATTTAAAAATTGAAAGGATAGATCCACATGTATCTTTAACAATTCTAATGGTGAATTAAAAATAAAAACCTATGTCTAACTCAGTTGAGGGGTATTGCTACTACTTATACTACCCCTTGGCATCATTAATTACTCCCAGGACTCCAGATAATATTATCTCTGACTGAGTCATCCCTTCTGAGCACTATGCCTTCATATTCAGTTTCCTATTAAATATGATTACACAGAAAATCCTTCAAAGTCTATCCTATTAAATATCATTACACAGAAAATCCTTCAAAGTCTAAGCATCAAAAATTTCAAAAAATTTTAGCTTTTTCAATTATATATAAAAAACAAAAATCCCTAACTCTTAGACAACCTAGAAAGTTCTGCCAATCTCTCCATTCACATTTTGTAACACTGCACTCCCTATTTCTTTCTATGATAGATACACACTTGATAGGAATATAGTAGGATAATTAAACAGTTAGTTTAGAAATCCCATTAGGGGATTAAAGACAGAAAAGGAATTTTAAGGGAGTTTGGGAGACTGTTGTAAGCTAATGACCACTCAGGAAAAGAATCCATTAACCTAGCAACAATCTAATCTACCTTGAAGGAAGACCAGGTACATTCAAGTGCCAGGCACACTCAAGCCACAAATCCTGATAGTTAAAACAAAAGACAATAGATATGGGATCTGAATCTTATTACATGAAGTCAGGGAGTTAATGGTACTTGAAGAGTTGCATTTCTGCACACATAGCCAAGACAGGAATATAGGTGAAAGGGGAAAGAAACTAAGTGAAAGGGGACATTATACCAAAATCTGATTTGAATTACCATATTTTAATATGTTACCACCCTTCTGCTAATATACGTATAATTTAAACTGCCATGACAGTCTCAGTTAGACCATATAGGGTCAAAGGAGGAACTAATAACGTAAGCCTTGATGTCTGCCCAAGAATGAGAAAGAAGGTGGTCTTCTCCCATCCCCACTTTCTCTTTGATGATAAAAATGTAGCCCTCTTTGTTCTCAGGGCTGCGCTCCCTTGCCTGTCCACTTGTACCTCTCACAAGTGTCCTATGCTAACAAACTCACTCTTTGCCTGCCACTTTGCCTCACTCTGAATTTTTGTTTTTGAAAATGCTTTTTTACTTTACCTTCAATTATTTTTCTTATTTATTCTATTTATTTATTTTTGGCTGCATTGGCTCTCCAGTGCTGTGCACGGGCTTTCTCTAGTTGCAGAGAGTGGGGTCTACTCTTTGTTGCAGTGCACAGGCTTCTCATCGTGGTGGCTTCTCTTGCTGCAGAGCATGGGCTCTAGGTGCGCGGGCTTCAGTAGTTATAACACACAGGCTCAGTAGTTGTGGCTCATGGGCTCTAGAGCACAGGCTCAGTAGTTGTGGCACACGGGCTTAGCTGCTCTGGGGCATGTGGGATCTTCCCAGACCAGGGCTCAAATCTGGGTCCCCTGCATTGGCAAGCGGATTCTTAACCACTGCGCCACCGGGGAAGCCCTAAATTCTTTCTTCAACAAGAGAAAAGAACCTGAGCTTCAGTAAGTCCTGGCTCCAGGTGAGTGGTTTCAATTAAAAGACAGTGGATTTGTGCTTCCCCGGTAGCACAGTGGTTGAGAGTCCGCCTGCCGATGCAGGGGACACGGGTTCGTGCCCTGGTCCCGGAGGATCCCACACGTCACGGAGCAGCTGGGCCCGTGAGCCATGGCCGCTGAGCCTGCGCATCCGGAGCCTGTGCTCCGCAACGGGAGAGGCCACAACAGTGATAGGCCCGTGTACCGCAAAGAAACAAAAACAAAGACAGTGGGTTCTAGTCCCTTTCTAAGTCAGGGATCATGGGGTCAAGTCCCAGTTTGAGTTTATGCTGGGTTCGAGTCCCATGAGAGCAGGAGTGCTGTTTCACACTGACCTTCGCCTCTGTTCCCATAGTCACTTAAGAACCCTCACAAGCACAATTATAATTATCTTGAGAAAAGAGTGAGCAAGTAATTTATACTTTACATATCCACAAGACAGATGCTACAGACTGCCTTGTGATAAGGAATCTCTTAGCCATATAGTATATATTTCTAAATTAAAAGGGGTTTATAAACACATAAATACACACAAACAGGATACAAGAAAGTCTCTTTCCCTGATAAAGCTTGAATTTTTTTAATATATACACACGTGTGTGTGTATGTACATATACATACACATATATATGATGGATATTAAAAAAATTCAAGCATAATCAGGGAAAGAAGCTTTCATGTATCCTAAAAATATCAACTTGTAGTTGAAGTGAATAGAAAAGTTTTTCACTTTTTGGAGATAAGTATAGAAAATCCTCTTGGAAATTATAAGATTTATTAAAATTCTCTTATGAAAGTTTTTCTGCTAATTGGCATTGGATACTTCACAAGCCAGCTGTCACCTAATTACAGGACCTGAAAATATTTTAGGTTTTACTGTGAATTGAAAACTCCACATAAAAATAAATGAAATTGCTAACATTTTTAAAATCATAAAGGCTGCAGTCTCATTTCTTACTTGCTTTCATATGTAACAGGGTCTAAAAATAAGAAAATACAGCGTGACACACGAGAATGAAAAAAAATTTCAATTTTGGGAGGGAGAAAAATGACCCTGAAGTTTTGAGTGAATAAACAACATTCTTAATGTTAATTTCCCACATGGTGGTTACTAGTTTCATTTAACCATGTGTAACTCTTGAATCACTGTTTCACTGGCAAGTGAAACAAAATGCTGTAGACTGCTTGAAAATAAACCACCTGTATTTGTTTATCTTTAAATGAGTTATCTCTGGAATAACAAGAATATTTCATTAAATTCTCAGTTTTGCATTTGTTTAATAAAAGTAGATTTAGAGTTTCCTCCATAATAAAAAACAGAAATATTGTATGTTGGACTAGACTAACTTGCACATTGTATCAAAACTTAGCTGTGTGCAGCCTTTGCAAAGGCAAGCCACCTTATGTAAAATATTTTTTAAAAAAGCTATTACTTAAAAAATGTTAAACTTGTAATATTGAAAATTTTAATTGTCATATCAGATATTTCAATATCCATAAAGCAATTACAGACCAAAATAGTTTCTCTTCAGTGTTGGTGCATTAAATGGGATACCACTAATTTCTCATAACAGAATAACTAAACTATGGACTAAAATAGGTAAATAACTACAAGTATAGCTTAGATATTGGCTGTATTTTTGTCTTTAAATTTGGCTGAAAACTGGAGGGAATGGAAAGTGGTTCTTTACAACACCAGGAAGCAAATAATTTAACCATCTCTGCTTTTATGGTTCTTGTATCTACTGGAAACTTTGCAAATCTCTCACCCCAATGCTTCTCCACAGGCCCTCTTCATCTTCAACTGTCATCTTACAGATTCACCCATGTGTTTATCTTACTCTCTCAAAATCACCCATATTGTTTTCTGTTATATTCCAAATTCTTTTATTTTCTTAAACAGAACATTTTAACCATCTCTTTGTTACCCTGCTCCCTTAGAAGTTGTGCCCTATGAGCCTTAGATTTTACAGTCAAAAACAACTACCAAGCTATTTTCAAAAATCAAATGCCATGAATTCTCAAAATAAATTACAACACTCTCTTAAGACAGATGTGGTTACATTCAAATAAATTATTTAGCAATCCTCATATTTCTATATTTTTATAATAAACTTTATATTTTAGTATATTTTTAGATTTATAGAATTGACCAGATAGAAAATAAAATTCCACATATCCACCTCCCACTTCTGCACAGTTTCCTTTATTATTAACATTTTGCATTAGTGTGGTATACTTTTTCCAAATAAAGAATCGATGTTGATACATTATTATTAAATATAATCCATAATTTACATTAGGGCTCACTCTTTGTCTTGTATAGTTCTATAAATTTTGACAAATGCATATTGCCATGTATCCACCATTATAGTTTCATACAGGATAGTTTTACCACCCTAAAAATTCCATGTTTCACCTATTCATCCTTTCGAAGGGGAGCAAAATATACCACCCGAAAATACGGCTTTAGTATAGTGATTATTTTGAGCTAGTTATTTTTAAGAAACAGCAGACATAGGAGAAGCTCTGAAAACTGAGTAGAAGTTACTCTTTTGTAAGAGATATTTACATTGTAAGAGAACGCTCCATTTGTAAGAGTTTCTCCCTTTCTGTACCAGGAAGAGAAGGATGACTATAAATCTCTAGAAACTCTTATCAAGGGAGAAGGCAACAAGTTAAATTTGTATAATAACCTTACTCTTGTTTACTGTGCTTTTCCTGGTAACCTCCTATAACTGGCCACCCCTCACCCCCAACCTCTTCTTTTGTCTTTAGCTGGAAATGGTATTTAAAATGGTTGTTTGGGCCATTTAGGGGAGTTAGTTTTCCTGGGTAAATCCCATGTATACAGGAGGTATACATGTTATTAAACTTGTTTGTTTTTCTCCTATTAATCTGTCTTTTATCACAGAGAGTATCTCATCCAAGAACCTAGAAAGGTGGAGGGCAAATTATTTTTCCTCCCCTACACTTCCCTCCTTTCCAGAGAACATCTGGCAATTACTCATCTTTTTATTGTCTCTGTAGTTTTGCCTTTTCCATAATGTTATATAATTAAACCCATTCATTACTCATACTCATTCTTTCACTCCAGAATATGCATTTATATGCATTTAATGTTCCTCAGGTCTTATCATGACTTGATAGCTCATTCTTTTTTATTCCTGAATGATATTTCACTATGAACGTACACAGTTTATCCTTGCACCTACTGAAAGACACCTTGGTTGTTTCCAGTTTTGAGTAATTATGAATAAAACTGTGATAAACATCATGTACAGATTACTGTGTGGATATACGTTTTCATCTCACTTGGGTAAGTATCTTAAGCGGCCTGTTACTGTGGTAGCGAAGTTCGGAGTGTGGTGCAGGAGAGCATTTCCATAATCCTATGATTGAGTCTCAGTCTCATAGGGGAACTGTGGCCCTGGCTCATGACTTTTCAAGAGCTTCTCAACATTTCTGGTCCCTTAGTTGAGGAGGAAGTCCAGAGGGGGCTGGAATTGGGTAATTTCCTCTCCCCCAAGTCAGATAAAGCTTTAGTGAAGTCTTTTCCTTTAATTGATGGGCATTTATTGTGGAGGTCATTGGAGGCTATTTTCAAAATACGTTTCCTCTTGGTGTTTGTCAAAATGGTGACTTTTCCCTTCCCCTTGACAAGCGCAGGGGGATTTTTCTCTCATCTGCACTATGAGAACCTGGTGGGGCTCCTAGAGGTAAAACCCACAAAACTGTGGGGGGGGGGTGCTTAGACTGGGTCCCCAGGAGTTTTTAACCCTCAAGCTGATCCACACTCAGCTTCCAGCAATTTACTAAAGTTACTCTGTAAGTATTCTGGCTCCAGCCACTTCTGCTTCAGGTAAACTGATCTTTGTTCTCTGTATTCACATTTCTTGCCAGTTTTCGGGGTGGTGGTTTACACCATGACCTCAGTTCTCTGAAAGATCTAAGAAATTTTGATTTTCAGTTCCTTCAGCTTTTTTCCTGCTGTGAGGTTGAAAGCAATGACTTACAAGTTCTTTACATGTTGCAGTGGAAATCAGAAATCCTTCAAATGTAGTTTTCACAACAGTTCCTTACCGTCTCCGCACCACCACCCCCGCACTCACTCACTCTCTCTCTCTCTCTGCTCAGAGGAAAGAAAAGAAAAAAAAAAAAAAGCATGGGGAGAAGGAAGAGGCAGATCAATACTGTCTGCAAAATTCATGTTTGGAATACAGGTCTAGTATACTATAAGCAGTTTATGTGTTTTTTTTTTTTTTTTTTAAACTAGTAACCAATATGGACTTCATGTTCCCCTCAGCTTGACTAAGCTTTTGACAAGCTTCTTCCTGACTCTAGATCCCTGGCCTCCCATTTCTTAGAGCTTTTACTTTAGAAAACAGATCATTGTAAATTCTTCCTCTATCCTGTGAATCTTTTTATAAACAACAACTCAGGAATATCTTTCTTAAGGACGGTGGAATATTCCCTTGAAATGTAATCTTCAAGGGAGAGAGCACCCCATCTCCCAGTTTTTGTGGGAGGGTAGGAGCCTAACTTCACTAGTGCTTTGCTCCGAGTTGCAAAACTACCTCTTGCCACAAAAATAAATTTGACTTTTCCTTTGGGTAAAGCCAGTTAGCAAACACAACCTGTGTTGTTCTTCTCACTCCTTTGCTTAAAAATCTTCCTATCTTTTGTTTCAGCCAAGTCAAGGTCAGACTGAGTTCTGATCTCTTTGCTATTGGCAATCACATGCTCACATGTATGTGTGTGTGCGTGTATGAGAGAGGGAGAGGGAGAAGATGGTGACTCACTCGCAATAAAACTTGAGAATGTAATATAATTCCCATGATTCTCTGTTTATATAAAAGGGACACAGTAGGACTGTAAGTAGAAGATTATGTAGTATATATAAAAGACCAGTGGAATTCTACATATCTTTACAGAATCAAGTTTTCCAGGAGTTATTCAACATCTAAAAATCTAAGTGAATATTAAACTACCATGAATAAATTATATAATTACCCCCAATTGTTTTATCATCTAATGTAAAAGGTCAATTTGTTAAATTTGAGACTGCCTCAATTTCCTTATAATTAACAGACTGAACTATAAGAAATTGGTTTTTATGCAGGAAATAAAAAGGTTCAATATTGGAAATTTCATTTGGATCAACCTAAATCCAATATGATTAAAATAATGGACTTTCTTGAAGAGTAATTTTGACAACCTCTTCATGATGGAGCACTGTAAAATGTAACAATAATTAGTGTAAATAATAATTATGTATTATTAATTGGGCCCCGATTTCATTAGTGTTACAACTTTGTAAAGGGAATCACTTTAAAAATAATTCCTACTTATGGCCCAGCAATTCAACTCCTGGGTAGATATCCAAGAAAAATGAAAACACTAATTCGAAAAGCACACCCCAATGTTCATAGCTGCATTATTTACAATAGCTACAATGGAAGCAAGTGTCCATCAACAGATAAATGGATAAAGACAATGTGGAATATATATACAACAGAATGCTACTCAACCATAAAAAAGAATGAAATTTTGCCATTTGCAACAACATGAATAGACTTGGAGGGTGTTATGCTAAGTGAAATAAGTCAAAGAAAGAAATACTACATGATATCACTTATACGTGGGATCTAAACAATAAAACTAGTGAATATAACAAAAAGGAAATAGACCCATAGATATAGACAACAAACTGGTGGTTACCAGTGGGGAGAGGGAAGGGGGAGGGACAAGATGGGGTAGGGGATTAAGAGGTACAAACTATTACGTATAAAGTAAATAAACTACAAGGATATATTGTACAACCCAGGGAATATAGTCAATATTTTATAACAACTATAAATGGAGTATAACCTTTAAAAATTGTGAATAACTATTCAATATGTTGTACACCTATAATTTATATAATACTGTACATCATCTTAAATTTTTTTTAAATAGTACTAAAAAAATGTAATTCCTACTTTTACTCCTCCCCAAATCTATCCTCATATGTGAAGAGAGGAGCTTGTCTCCCAATTAGCATCTACTATTCCAGAGACAAACATATGTATGTTCAGCTGAATACTGCATATAAACATGCATTTTAAGCATTTGTCTCTTACCTACGTTTGCAGTTGTAAATTATGGTCTTTTTAAAGTAGAGTACACAACAGATGGTATAGAGTTAGTTTAAAGTGATGTTTCCTTTAATATAAACTACTGTGCCAAGTGATCTCACACTACAACAGTTTATTCATTCACTACACCAATTTATATACTGCATTAAAATATACTGGTTTAAATGGGCATTTCAGCCACATTTGCCATAACATGAGTCTGGCTTTAAACACAATGTCACTGTAGTGTACTCACCCTATTTAAAGGAAAGAAAAAAATGATGCATGCAGAGAACCTAGTAAGAAATCACACTCTGTGAAATGACAAGATTCAGTATGATAAGAAATTCAATTTCTATCCCCACTTTCCTTTATGGGAAAAGAAATCTTACAAATCCATGATTATAATAATAATATGATTTTAACTAAAATGAGTTTCACAGAAAGCAAACTAATAGCCTGCTGAAGTGCTTTAGCTTCTTCTTGTGTATGTCATTATATTTGTAAATAATAAAAAAGACATATCATACATACAGTAGGGGATGATTATTAAGTGGGGTTTTGACCATGGATTCCAATATATTTAAAACAGGTCATGTAGTACTTATACATACATATATATACGTGTATAATGTATATACATGTGTACTATCTTGTTTGTGCAAGAGTGGACATTTTCTGATTATATTATTACACTTTAGGACACACTCAATAAAATCCCCCCAACTTAAAAATGTTTTGAGTTCATAAATTATGCATCCATACAAAGGACCCCAAATATTTAACAGGATGGTAGTGTTTTTTATGGTCATAAACATAATGAAGTCAATTTTATAGGAAATAAACACTAAAACACATTACAACAGCCAAAGTAATTTGATCTTTCTACACTTTTACAGATCTAGATTTCAATTACATTAACATATAGAGGCAAAAAAGGTCTGATGTGTGCAACTGGAGAGAGAATTTAAATTCAATTATTTACCTAGTCTTAGTCATTTAAGTATAACCACCCCAGATTATTTTCCAGACCATGAAAATTGTCCCAAGTCAATGGAGGTGTGTGAGGAAGCACTGAATGCATCTTACAGAAGTATCACTGCAGATATATTTATTTCCACTGAAAATATCTTTATGAGTCCTTTAGATCACTGGCTGCTGTAGCCTTTTTGAGTGAGCTGTATTCAGTGAGGGGACACACAGGAAAAATAAATATTTAATGGGACCATCAGTTCTTTACCAAGTAGCTCTCTTTGTATTTTTCGATAGTCATATGTTCTCTAGCATCAGATGTCCCCCTTAGGTGATTTGTGGGGAGCTGATGTGTGGATCATTCATTGGTCCTGCAGGACCCTCTGAACTGTTCAGCTTTCAGATTCTGTGATGCACTTCCTAGCTAACCTCTTTAAACCTCCTCAGCTCTTGCCTACCCCTACCCAGTGATGCACTCTGTAAACTTACTGCTGCAGTTACTCTGTTCCAACAGACCATGTTGGTTGGGTCCCCATCAAGATGGAGAACATCCAGCTCCTATTTTGGATGTACACATTGCCCATTAGAAACTCTGGATTTCTTGGCATGAAAATTACAGGTAGTACAGACTTCTCTAATGCCTTCATTTCTTCATTCCAGCTTTGACAGGAAGTTCCAGCTGGCCACTACCCTCAAAATTCTCCAGTCTATTTTTTAATTTTTTTAAATACATGACATCCAATTTCAGAAAACAGATGGTGACCTTTCCAAAGAATTCTCTCACTACTTCTCTGATACACTGAAGTGGTTATACAATTTTCTGTTGCTCACTCAGCAAATATCTAGCCAGGAAGAGAGACGTTAGTTTTCTCTTTGTGAAAATACCTCCTTCTCTCAAGCAACTTTGTTTAAAGTGGGGCAGAAACAACTCTAGAGAGAACAGTCTCTCTCCAGAGATTATAGTTGATAATCCTCTAGGCTAACACACCACAGATTGATTCTACACTCATCCTTTTCTATTTTCTTATGTAGGCTGGAAGTGGGCAATCAGGAAGTTATTATTAGGACCTTTTTTATTTCTTTACATTTTGTACATCTTTCATGAACTAGTCTAGCACTTCTCTTTAGAAAATGGAATATTTATCACACATTAGTCCAATATAACAAAGACAAAATTTAAAACCATTATCCTGGGACTTCCCTGGTGGCACAGTGGTTAAAAATCCGCCCCCTATGCAGGGGACATGGGTTCGAGTCCTGGTCTGGGAAGATCCCACATGCCGCAGAGCAACTAAGCCCGTGTGCCACAACTATTGAGCCTGT
This sequence comes from Phocoena phocoena, assembly GCF_963924675.1. Lineage (NCBI taxonomy): Eukaryota > Metazoa > Chordata > Mammalia > Artiodactyla > Phocoenidae > Phocoena > Phocoena phocoena. The sequence goes on from NC_089229.1 coordinate 55,311,464, forward strand.
GCTCTAGAGCCCACGAGCCACAACTACAGAAGCTAGCGTGCCTAGAGCCCATGCTCTGCAACAAGAGAAGCCACCACAATGAGAAGCCCGCACACCGCAACGAAGACCCAACGCAGCCAAAAATAAATTAATTAATTAATTTTAAAAAATAAATAAAATAAAACCACCATCCTGTTGCACAGGTTTTTGCTGTGAATATTTTGGATACTTAAGGTATGCCACTTTCTGAGCATACTGTTAGGTTGATTTTTAACATTAACCAAATGTGTTAAATTATGTTTATGAAACTTAAGACAGTAATATTTTATGTTAATCATTCCAAATCTAAAAGATGAAACTTTTATCTTTTTTTCATAATTATTACTTCTTAATGTTTTAAATGTTGATATACTTGATACTTCCAAGCCTCTGCCAGGTGAAATCAATTAAGTGGATCACGTTTTAAAATCTGAATAGAATTTATGGTAAATGTACAGTAGTTCATAACTATTAGGCCACAATGCATATCTGTACACGTAAGCATTTAAATTTACCTTCCTGTCATTTTTACGTCTAATCAAGTAAAAATTACATCATTAGAACTTTATGTTCTAATGAACTTTATGTAATTTTTTTTCCACAAATGAGTTATTTTTAAAGAAATTATAGATTAGAATACTTTAATTTTTTTTTAAAACACCTGAAAGAGGCTTAAATTATCTGTATGCCTTAGTCCATTCAGGCTGCTGTAATAAAAAACCATAGGATGGGTGGCTTATAAACACTACCTAAACTTACACCTAAACCAGCTAGAGAAAGAAGAACAAACAAAACCCAAAGTTAGTAAAAGGAAAGAAATCATAAAGATGAGAGCAGAAATAAATAAGAGGAGAAGAAAACAACAGAAAAGATCAATGAAACTAAAAGCTGATTCTTGGAAAACATAAAATTGATAAACCTTTAGCCAGACTCATCAAGAAAAAAAAAAAGGAGAGGGCTCAAATTAATAAAATTAGAAATGAAAAAGGAGAAGTTACAACTGACACCACAGAAATACAAAGGATCATAAGAGACTACTATCAGAAACTCTATGCCAATAAAATGGACAACCTAGAAGAAATAGACAAATTCCTAGAAAGGTATAACCTTCCAAGACTGAACCAGGAAGAAATAGAAAATATGAACAGACCAATCACAAGTACTGAAATTGAAACTGTGATTTAAAAACTTCCAACAAACAGAAGGCCAGGACCAGATGGCTTCACAAGCAAATTCAATCATTTAGAGAAGAGTTAACACCTACCCTTCTGAAACTCTTCCAAAAAATTGCAGAGGAAGGAACACTTCTGAACTCATCTATGAAGCCAGCATCATCCTGATACTTAAACCAGACAAAGATACCACAAAAAAAGAAAATTACAGACCAATATGACTGATGAACATAGATGCAAAAATCCTTAACAAAACCAAATCCAACAACACATTTAAAAGATCATACACCATGATCAAGTGGGATTTATCCCAGGGATGCAAGGATTTTTCAATATCCACAAATCAATCACTTTGATACACCACATCAACAAATTGAAGAATAAAAACCATATGATTATCTCAATAGATGCAGAAAAAGCTTTTGACAAAATTCAACACCCATTTATGATAAAAACCCTCCAGAAAGTGAGCACAGAGGAAACCTACCTCAACATAATAAAGGTCGTATTTGACAAATCCACAGCTAACATCACACTCAATGATGAAAAGGTGAAAGCATTTCCCCTAAGATCAGGAATCAGACAAGAATGTCCACTCTCGCCACTTTTACTCAGCATATTTTAGGAAGTCCTAGCCACAGTGATCAGAGAAGAAAAAAATAAATAAATGTAATCCAACTTGGAAAAGAAGAAGTAAAAATGTCATTGTTTGCAGATGACTTGATACTATACATAGAAAATCCTAGAGATGCTACCAGAAAACTGCTAGAGCTCATCAATGAATCTGGTAAAGTCGCAGAATACAAAATTAATACACAGAAATTTCTTGCATTCCTATATACTTACAACAAGAGATCAGAAAGAGAAATTAAGGAAAAAAATCCCATTTACCATTGCATCAAAAGGAACAAAAAACCTAGGAATAAACTTACCTAATGAGACAAAAGACCTGTACTCTGAAAACTATGACACTGATGAAAGAAATCAAAGGTGACACAAACAGATGGAAAGATATACCATGTTCTTGGATTGGAAGAACCTATATTGTCAAAATGACTATATTACCCAAAGTAATCTACAGATTCAATGCAATTTCTATCAAATTACCAATGGTATTTTTCACAGAACTAGAACAAAAATTTTTTTAATTTGTATGGAAACACAAAAGACATCAAATAGCCAAAGCAATACTGAGAAAGAAGGGACTTCTCTGGCAGTCCAGTGGTTAAGACTCCATGCTTCCAATAGAGGGGGCAAGGGTTCAATCCCTGGTCAGGGAACTAAGATCCCACATGCCACATGGCACTGCCAAAAAATAAAAATAAAATACAATAAAACAAGAACTCAAGTGTCTCAAAAATGAGGAAATCTGTTTCTGTACATCATTACTGGAATTCATTAAAGGAGGAAAACCATCTTAAAAATATATATATTGAGAAAGAAAAATGGGGCTGGAGGAGTCAGGCTCCCTGACTTCAGACTGTACTACAAAGCTACGGTCATCAAAACAGTATGATAATGGCACAAAAACAGAAATATAGATCAATGGAACAGGACAGAAAGCCCAGAAATAAACCTATGCACCTATGGTCAATCTACAACAAAAAAGGCAACATATACAATGGAGAAAAGACAGTCTCTTCAATAAGTGGTGCTGGGAAAACTGGACAGCTACATGTAAAAGAATGAAATTAGAACACTCCCTAATACCATACACAAAAACAAACTCAAAATGGATTAAAGACCTAAATGTAAGACTGGATACTATAAAACTCTTAGGGGAAAACATAGGCAGCACACTCTCTGACATAAATTTCAGCAATATCTTTTTTGATCCACCTTCTAGAGTAATGAAAATAAAAACAAAAATAAACAAATGGGACCAAATGAAACTTAAAAGCTTTTGCACAGCAAAGGAAACGGTAAACAAAAGACAACTCTTAGAATGGAAGAAAATATTTGCAAACAAAGCGACCAATAAGCGATTAATCTCCAAAATATATAAACAGCTCATGCAGCTCTGTATCAAAAAAAAACCCAATCCAAAAATGGGCAGAAGATCTACAGACATTTCTCCAAAGAAGGCATACAGATGGCCAAAGAGCACATGAAAAGGTGGTCAACATTGCTAATTATTAAAGAAATGCAAATTAAAACAACAATGAGGTATCACCTCACGCCAGTCAGAATGGCCATCATCAGAAAGTCTACAAATTATAAAGGCTGGAGAGGGTGTGGAGAAAAGGGAACCCTCCTACACTGTTGGTGGGAAGTATGGAGGTTCCTTACAAAACTAAAAATAAAGCTACATATGATCCAGCAATCCCACTCCTGGGCATATTTCTAAAGAAAATGATAATTCGAAAAAATACACGCACCCCAACGTTCACTGCAGCATTATTTACAATAGCCAGGATGTGGAAGCAACCTAAAGGTCCACTGACGGATGAATGGATAAAGAAGATGTAGTACGTATATACAATGGACTATTACTCAGCCATAAAAAAGAATCAAATAATGCCATCTGCAGCAAAATGGATGGACCTAGAGATTATCATACTGAGTGAAGTAAGTCAAAGACAAATATTATATGATATCACATGTGGAATCTAATAAAAATGATACAAATGAACTTATTTACAAAATAGAAACTGACTCACAGACTTCGAAAACAAAGTTATGGGTACCAAAGGGGAAAGGTGGTAGGGAGGGATAAATTAGGAGGTTGGGATCAACATATACACACTACTATATATAAAACCGATAATCAACAAGGACCTATGGTATAGCACAGGGAACTCTACTCAAATATTCTGTAATAACCTATATGGGAAAAGAATCTGAAAAAGAATGAATATATGTATACGTACAACTGAATCACTTTCCTGTACACCTGAAACAAACACAACATTGTGTATCAACTATACTCCAATATAAAATAAAAATTAAATTAAATATTAAAAAATAAAAATAACAATAAGCACTTATTTCTGATAGTTCTGGAGGCTGGGAAGTCCAAGATCAATGGACCAACAGATTCATTGTCTGGTGAAAGCCTGCTTCGTGGTTCTCACCTGGTGGAAGGGGTTAGGGATCTCTCTGGGGCCACTTTTACAAAAGCACAAAATTCACCCATGAGGACTCCACCCTCAAGACCTAATAACCTACTAAAGACACCACCTTCTAATCCTATTACCTTGATGGTTAGGATTTCAACGTATGATTTTGTGGGGACAAAAACAATTCAGTCTAAAGCAGTCTAAAGCAGTATGGTTGTTTCACCTCTCCAGTTTACTCTAGTTTTCTTAGTTTTCTCTAGGAAAGAAAAATATAAAATGAAACATTTGACATACATACATTTGTCAAGGTTTGAATTTATGTGAGTTAATGTATAATATTTATGCAATTTGCATGTATGGGTGTGTATGTGTGTGAAAATCACTGGCAAAGGGAATATGCTGTGTATGTTGCCTAAAAGTTATTGAATATTGTACGTTATTTCACCTCTTGATACTGATGTTCACTCAAGTTTATGACTCCTGTGCACTAAACACAGCTTTGAAAAAGCGTTTCTTTGTTACAGACCTCTTCAAGATCACACTACATATGATAAAAAGCCCCTTTGCTACCAATGCCATCAAAATTAAATAGAGAAGTCCAAATTTAGAATACTTTACCTTGGAAAGTAAAAGAAAGATATTAAATACGCTTTATTCCTTGTAATCAATATAAGAATAAAAAATGTGGAATAAAACAAATGGCTTTCTGAAAAAGATTTACATATATAATGTATAATATATTATATGATAGAATAGAAGAAAAAAGGTTTAATTAAAATGTAAATCATAAAAATAATATCTACAAAACAGCATATTTTGTTAGTATAATATTATTAGCAGAAAAGTATATATCATACGTTATTAATCAATATTTATTTATTTGGCCACGCCACACGGCATGCGGAATCCTACTGATAGTTCCCCTACCAGGGATTGAACCCACACCCCCTGCAGCGGAAGCGCAGTCTTAACCACTGAACCGCCAAGGAAGTCTCAGTCAATATTTCTTTATAACCATTTTTAGGATGACCATTTATAATTTATATTTGAAAGTAAATACTCTCACAATGCACAGTTTTCCCTCTAATGAAAAACACTAGAGCTTCCATAATTACTTGGAGTGTTGTTGATTTATATCATGGAGTATATAACCACATAAAAGATATCTGCAATGTACTTAATCATGTATTATAAGAGTTAAACCAATTTTAGTTAACAGCTAACAGTTTAGCAAAAGTTGAAAATTTTAATGGTACATTACTTTCAAAACAAGCAATAAAAAAGTGATCATGAGAAAACAAAAATCTCTAATAGGAAATAAGTAACATTTCTCAGATTATTTCATTACTGCAGAGTGATTATAAATAATAGTAACTGGATATACAAATATTTATTCTATGACACCATTCTGATTCCTATAGTCCAATGATGGTACAGCTTTATTACAATTTCTCATTCTTATTTTCTGTGCCTCTAATGAAAATCACTAATTGTGTCATTCTCAGGCAAAGCTAACAGAAATAAAGACTTGATGAGAATGTTATGCTCTGGAAAGAGAAACTAAACTTGAACAACACACAGGAGTAGGCTAAACTTAGGACTGTGGGTCAGAATGATAAAGACAATCCAGGCTCTTGGAACAAGAAAATGAGAAGAGGTCAGGATGAATACGAATAATGTGTCAGAAACAAGTTAGATATTCAAGAATCAGACGTACACAAAACTAGAGGAAAGAGGAAGCTGAAACACTTTATGTTCAATATCAAAGCAAAATTTAGTATGATTCAAGCAAATAATTGATTTAATGCATTGCAATCAATAAAACTGCATATATATCTAAGAAAATGAGACATCATTATGACATAGACTATAAGAAGTGAAATGATTAGAGATAAGACTTAAGTAGCAGTTAAAGCATATATATAAAAGGTTTTGAGGACCATGCTAAAGAAGGTGAAGTTTTATGGTAAGCACCGGGAAGCTACTTGGAGTTTGAAGAGAGTTAGGAAATTGGAAGGTAATATTGTCCATAATATGAGATCTATTGTTAAAGTACTTAGGTTGAATCCCTGTTTTGTCACTTACTAGTTCTGTGATCTTGGACCAGGCAGTTAACTTCTCTGTGCCTCAGATTTCCTTTATGTAAATAGGGATAATAATTGTAACTACTTCATAATGTTATAAAAATTAAACAAACTAAATAATTTAATATTTGTAAAGCTTTGAAAATAGGACTTCTAGCATAGCAAGTGCTAATTGCATTTGGATAAATAAAACATAAAAGTAAATAAAATGAGCAAAGAAAATTTTATTGGCTCTTAGAAAATGGTGAACAGTTACCAACAAAGTACTAACTGAAATCTTTTATCTAAGAGACGGTGATGGCTGGATTGCTAAAGCTTCTTGTGCAATCCCTCTGGTATCTCCTGAGTCAAATGATCATACATTAGCAGTTTCTATCATCCAAATTTATTTTAGTAAAAAGACAGCCTCTCATTCTCAATTTTGGGTTTGGCACAGCTACTCAAATATCAGGTAACCTCTGGTGGATTATAAATCTGTACAGATTTCTGGCAACTTACCTGATACTAGTCAAAATTTCTGATCATTGATGGGAGGGACTCAGTGATAATCAACTGTCCTAACATTAGGGGGGGGATGGGAAGGGGATGCCATGCTAGACATTGAAATAAAACTGTCAGACTTCAGTGATAACACACATCTCTCTCCCTCTCCCCCCACCCCACATACACACACACACATATCACACCACGTTGCTGCTCTTATTTGCTGACACAACAAAATAAGTCACAAATATATTACACACTAAACGTTTCAGTTGTTTTGGCATGAAGACAGACAAACAGACCAATGGAACAGAATAGAGACATACATGGTCAACTGATCTTCAACAAGGGTGCTGAGATTACACAATAAGAAAAGGATAGTCTCTTCAACAAGTAGCACTAGGAAAATTAGATATCTACAAGCAAAAGAGTGAAATTGGACCCTTATCCTATACCATACACAAAAGCAAACTCAAAAAGGAGTAACGAAATATCAATATATAAGGAACTGCTACAACTCAGTAGCCAAAAAACAAACAAAAAACCTAAAAGCCCAATTAAAACACGGGCTAATGACTTGGATATATTTCTAAAGAATACATACAAATGGCCAACAGGTATGATGCTCAACATCTCTAATCATCAGGAAACACAAATCAAAACCATAAAGAGACATCACCTCACACCTCTTAGGATGGCTATTATCAAAAAACAAAAGACACTTGCCAGCAAGGTTGTAGAGAGATTAAAACTCTTGTACACTACTGGTGGGAATGCAAAATGATACAGCTGCTATGGAAAACAGTATGGAGGTTCCTATAATAGAACTACGATATGGTCCAGGAATTCCACTTCTGAGTATTTATTCAAAAGAATTGAAATTAGAATCTCAAAGAGATATTATCACTACTATGTTCAGTGCAAATATTCATAATAGCCATATCAGATATCAAGGGAAATCAGATATTGAGGATGGAGGGTTCTTGCTAAACTGACAGCAAGATTCTTGCTAAAACTAGATGTTATAAGGAAGAACACAGATGGGCCTAGAAGAAGGTTCAGGAGTCTCATCAAGAAAAGAATCTTTGCTTGAAATCTGGACTTTAAATAGTGAATGATGTCTCGTATTAGCTGTTTCTACAATGTTGACAATTGGAAGCAAGCTAAAGATAAAGCATCAATGAAGCAGTCTGGCTTTAGGTCCAAGTGAGTAAAAAAGTTGCTGCAAGATAAGATTATGCAATAGATGTAATTGCTTATCTAAATAAAAATCTTGAAAAAAAAACAAAAAGCCTTCCTGTATCCATAATACAGGAAATGTAAATTAATTTCCCTAGGAACAAAACTCACTACAATGGAAAATCTAGTGTTTCTTTCCATGAGAAGAGTTAGAGCAAATTTATTTGGTCTGTGACCTCTTTCTCTCATATTACTGAACAATTGGCCTTTTTTTTTTTTAATGAATGTTATTATTTCTTGGCTTCAGGACCGTTTACTGACTTCATAAAGTGAACTAGAAAGAGGTCCTTTGTTTGTTTGTTTTTGGTGGAAATGAAAGTTTGCTTTATTTTGGAGACTGGCAAACCAGGAGGAAGGTGGGGGTCACTGATGTCCAAAGGCTGACACTGACACACACACACACACGGATGACCAGTGGCTAAGAGCTTTTAAAAGGCGGGTTTCAAGGGTGTATAAGTGAAGCAGGGGGCTACGTGTAGAAACAGCACAGTCAGCTCTGACAGTCATCCTGAAATTGGTCATGTGGTGGTCTGATCAACATCATCTTGATTGTTTTAAGTACACTTAGTTTTCAGTTCCTGGGTCGGTTTGTTCCCATTTCTTTGAGGCCAGTTCTCAGAATTGTGGCAGCTTACGTCATGGCCACAGTCTGGTCATCATGTAGTTAACTTCTTCCACCTGGTGGCGGTTTCAGTACCTTCCTTTTGCTGTGGAAGGGGAAGCCGAACTCGTTGGGAGTGACGGGGGGGCGGGCCCGGAGGGGACGAGCACATGGCAGCTCCTCCTCGGCTGGCATGGCCGCAGCGGCCTCGTAGTCCCTCCCGGAAGGGGTTGGGGAACGCACGCTCTTCCATATCCGCGTCCCCGCCGAGCTGCAACTTCTAGAAAGAGGTCCTTTGTAAGCTTGCTTTGACTCTCTGGAAGATCTCATTTAAAATTAATGATATTATTACTTAAGTATTTCAAATAATTTACCACTGAACATACTTTTCTTTCTAGAAAAGTTTTTATTTACATTTTAAATTTCTTTAATAATTAGAGGACCACACAGTTTTTACTCTTTTCTGCATTTGTCAAGTTATATTTCTCAAGAAATATGCTCATTCATCCAAATGTTTAAATTTATTTTCTTAGACTTGTGCAAGCTGTACATAATATATTTTATTATTTTTAATATTAAAAAATCCATAGTGGTAATCACATTTTTTATTCCCAGAATTGGCAATTTGTATTCCTTTTATTCATAAGATGTCCTAGAGGACTAATAATTTTATTTGATTTTCAAAGAATTTAAGCTTTAGTTTGATTTTTTCTTTGTATACATTTACATTTTTATGTCTGATTTTCTCTCAATTATTTCTTTCCTTCTACTTGTATTTATGCTTAATTTAATGTCTTTTTCCTAGATTATTAAGAAAAAAGAAAGCTCCCTCACAATCTTTATTTTTCATATTTTTTCATATTTCCATTTTTCAGTTTGGGATACTTGCAAATTTTGTTTTATTTTTCCTTTAACCTATGGGTTATTTAGAAGTATACTGCTTGCTTGCTTAATGGATTTTTTATTATTTAATTCTATCTTAATCCCACCGTTGTCAAAGAATATTTTTTTCTAATTTTAGTCTGGTTTTTGAAATTTGTGGAGCCTTGCTTTTACTGACCAGTACATGATACATTTTGGTAAGTGTTTCAAATGCATTTGAAAATATCTTTCATTGTGGAGGTGTTAGTTGATGTGTTTTATATACATCATTTTGTTCAAGTTTCTTTTTCATGTTGTTCAATTAGTCTTTGTTTTGGAGTTTTTTTGGGGGTGGGGTGTCTACATGGACTATCAGTTACTAAGTTTCCTTTAAGCTTCCAAACATGGGAGTTCCCTGGCTGTCCAGTGGTTAAGATTCTGCACTTCCACTGCAGGGGGATCGGGTTCCATCCCTGGTTGGGGAACTAAGATCCCACATGCTGTGTGGCTGTGTGCCACGGACAACTGTTTTTTTTTTTTAAACTTCCAAATATGATTCTGAATTTATCTATTTCTCCTTTTATTTCTGTCAGTTTTGCCTTACATATTTTAAACCATGTCAATGCATATAAACTCAGTGTTATTAAATATGGAAGTTTAACTTAGTGCTTTAATATTATGAAATGTCCCTCTTTAACTTCAGCAATGATTTTTTGCCTGAAACTCTACTTGTAGGATGTTGGTATTACTAAATTGGCTTTATTATTTTTACAGTTTTCCTATCCTTTTACGTTTAACATTTCTGTTTTCTAATACTGAAGATAGATCAGGAGGAAATGATGCTCCTGGATGAAATCTGACTTTTTCCCTAATCCTCCACCTCACCCATGCAATATAATATTTATATTATGGTAAGTAATACAGAAAAATAACATTCGTTTAATAATATATTTTTAGAATAAGACTGAAAATATTATTGGCTTTTTATGTAACATTAAAAATTTACTTTACCCACATCATTGTTTCATAAACTAAACTCTGTTTCATAATATTGTCAAGAGAAATTTAATCACCCTTTCAAATAACTCAAAGCTTAATACACCTGGCCATTTAAAGAATTTAAAATAGGTATATTATTTTTATTTTTTATTTTTAATTCACGTTTGAGAAGGAATGCCAATGATGAACTGGGGAAAAAAATTCATGAGGGAAGTAATATAAATTTGACAGACTCAGGAAAATAACATAATTCAGCAGTTCAGTGAATATTAAAGCTTTTAAGGGGGAATGTTTATAATTTAGATAACTTGAATACGAATGAAGTTGACAAGCATGACCTTTAAATAGTTTCCTCTTTGATGCTAAGAATAAAACACTTTGCAGAAGCATGCCATGACTGACCTTACTACCTACAATATGATATGCAATATTTTGTTTGAAAAGCTGAAATAAACCAGAAGGTGTTTACTTTGTGAAAAAGAATATGAAAAATATGCTCTTCAATCCTTTTTATAAAGCAAAACACCTTTTTGTCATCTCATTATGTCTCAGATGACCTTTAGCAGCTTAAAATGCAATTGGCAGCTTAAAATGCAACTGGCACTAAATATTAAGAATTAATCCAAAAATGTATATTTCATACTTTAAAGGAAAGAAACATTAATAACACTAAACCAGTGATTTCAATTAGCAAAGGAAATGCAGGATTGTTGGACTTAGAATGTTTAAGACAACCTTTATATTTTCATCTAAAATCATTTCCTCTACCTGTTTTATGACCAGAAGAGTTAAGTTCTTCATAGTGGAATTCTGACTGTGTCCAGCTATTTGTTATTCAATCTCTCACACATGTGAGAAAAGGGAGACAAATGTAAATCGGAAGAAATACTGATTTGTTTCAAATATAGTTCTTAAAATACTTTTCTGTTCTTGGTTTTATAATACACTGGTTAAAACTTTGAATTTGACAGACTCCTAGAATGAAAATCTTAGCCACAAACAAGTTTAGTGAAAATAAAGATCTTATATAAAATCAGTGATTCTCAGTTTTCGCATGTGTAAATGGGAATAATACCTACTTTATGAATTGCTCTACTGCAATGACTACTTTTCTTTTTTTCCATACGCAGGCCTCTCACTGTTGTGGCCTCTCCCGTTGCAGAGCACAGGCTCCGGATGCGCAGGCTCAGCGGCCATGGCTCACGGGCGCAGCCGCTCCGCGGCATGTGGGATCTTCCCAGACTGGGGCACGAACCCGTGTCCCCTGCATCGGCAGGCGGACTCTCAACCACTGCGCCACCAGGGAAGCCCATGCAATGGCTACTTTTAAGTGTCAATTTGTTTAGACTATTGTCCCAGAAATTTAATCAAACACTAATCTCAGTGTTCCTGTGAAGGTATTTTGTAGATATGGTTAACATTTACAATCAGTTTACTTTAAATAAAAAAGACTATTTTTGAGGTAGTGTCTTTGTCTGGTTTTGATAACAGGGTAATGATGATCTGGTAGAATGAATTTGGGAGTGTTCCCTCCTCTTCAATGTTTTGGAATAGTTTTAGAAGGATAGGTATTAGCTCTTTTTTATATGTTTGGTAGAATTCCCCCTGTGAAGTTGCCCAGTCCTAGACTTCTGTTTGCTGGGAGATTTTTTATTAAAAATTCAATTTCATTACTGATGACCAGTCTGTTCAAACTCTATTTCTTCCTGATTCAGACTTGAAAAATTGCATAGTTCTAGAAATTTACCCATTTCTTCAAGGTTATCTAATTTGTTGCCATATAAATGTAGTATTCTCTTATGATTATTTTTATCTCTGTGGTATCCTTTGTTATTTCTCCTCTTTCATTTCTTACGTTGTATATTTGGGTACTCTGTTTTCTTCTTGATGAGTCTGGTTAAGGCTTACCTATTTGTTTCTCTTTTCAAAAAACTAGCTTTTGGTTTCATTAATCTTTTCCACTTTTTTTGTGTGTGTGGTTTCTATTTTATTTATTTACTCTCTGATCTTTATTATTTCCTTTCTTCTGACTTGGACTTTGTTCTTTTTTTTTCCCCCTAATTCTTTTAGATGGTACATTTATTTCTGATATAAGTTAGTTGTTCTTTCTCTTGTTTTCCTGAGGAAACTTGTCAGAGATTTATCAATTTTACTAGAACTTCCAAAAAAAATCTTGAGGGTTTTATTTTTACTCATCATTGTATTTTATTTCTTCATTAATTTCTGTTTCTTCTCTTATCTCATTCTTTCTACTTTCTTTGGGTAGAATGTGCTTTTCTTCTATATTCTTTATATTTTTAAATCAATTTTTATTGGCATATAGTTGTTTTACAATGTTGTATTAGTTTCTACTGTACAGCAAAATGAATCAGCTATACATATACATATACCCTTCCTTTTTGGTTTTCTTTCCCATTCAGGTCACCACAGTGCATTAAGTAGAGTTCCCTGTGTCTTCTATATTCTTTAGGTATAGACTTTCTCTTGCAACTACTCTCTCCCTCCCTCTTTCTCTCTCTTCCTGTTCATCATTATCTCTTTGATTGTGGGTAACAGGGTATTAAATCCATCCACTGAACTTTTAATTTTGATTACTATGCATTTCAGCTGTGAAAGTTCCTAGTTCTCTGCCATATGCTTAATTTTTTTATATTTCTAAAATAAAAAACATAGTTATTTTATATCTAAGTCTGATGACTCTTATCTAGAGCTTCTATGAATCTATTTTTATTTTCTGTAACTTTCATTGCTTTTGGTCATGTTGCTCTTTCTTCTCTTCTGGCTGGTTATTTTTTATTGTGTACCACACATCCATGAAAATTGTAGAAATAATTTGAAGTACAACATATTAATCTTTGAGGAACTTATCTTTGCCTCTGCCCTGTTTGGGGCACATTCAGTCTGCAATTACTTAATCCAATTTCAGGAATTGAGATTATTTGAGCAAATGGATTCATCAGAGTTCCCTCTTGTGTTCTTGACACAATAGCCCAACAACGATGTTAAAACTTTAGCTCAGCTTCTTAACCTACTCATTCTCCTCAAGAAAAAAAAAAAAAAAAAAAAAAGATTTAGAAAACAGGGCAAAGGGGCATCAACTGCTAGTCTCATGTCATTGGAATTTCATCCTGTCCAGATCTGCTCTATATTTCTCCACTAAATTGTCAGGTATCTTTGCTCTCAAACATGTCTGTCACATACTCTTTCAAGTGAATGGTTGGCCAAAATTATGTGGTCTACCATTACCCAAAGCCTGTATATTGCCTTTGACTCTCTGACGAGATATTTAATTATTTGAGAACATTTTTGGAAAAAGCATAAAATCTAGCATTGTATTTAAGTAACTATGAATAGTTTATCACTATCTTCTCTTTGAAACATTTTCTTCACATGCCTATCAGTTCATTTCATTTCTCTCTTGATTATCTTCCTACTTCAATGCCTTCTCCACAGGCTCCTTTGATAAGTTCTCTTTATTTCATTAACATTGCAGTTCCCCAGGGTTCTGCCTCTTGAATTCTCTTTTACATTTATAACCACTTACTTGATGAGCTCAGTCATATGCTTTTATTTACATGCTATGTTTATGTATATTTTGGCATATTTCAAATTTATATCTCCAATCAGAATTCTCCTGAGTTCTGAGCAGATTAATCTATCCAATTACCTACTAGATATTTCCAAACTTACCCAATTTCCTACTTGACAGAAACTCAACATGCCCTGAACTACTGTTCTTGTTCATCCTTAAACCTGCCTTTTGCACAACTTTTTCCTTCTCAGTTAATAAAAACTCCATCTCCAAGTGAAAACCTTAGCAACATGTTCAACTCCAGTCTTTCTCTTACAGCTTACATGTGCTGTTTGAACACATCCTTTTGCCTTTGTTTTGGAAAAATTAAAACATCCAGTCTCTTACCATGTCCACTGCTATTTGCCTGGTGCAAGCCACCATTATTTCTAACCTGGATTAGTTAATTAGAAGGTTTCAATGCTTCAATCTATCTTAGCACAACAGCCAAAGTAGTCTTGTCAAAACATAAACCAGATGATATCACTCCTCAATATATTCCAAAGGCTTCCTCTGACACTTAGGGTAAATGTCAAAGTCCTTTCAATCATTTACCTCCCTAATCTCTTCAAGTGCTACTTTTCCTCTTTTTTCAAAGCCCCAGCTTCTTTTACTTCATCAAATATTCAAATGGTTTCTAATTCAAAACAATAACTAATGAATGAAATTCATAAGGATTAAGTAAAACAATGCATATATAAATATCTGACACAACTGCTAGCAAGTAATGGATAATTGTTTTTTGTTGTTGCTGAACTTTTATTTTTATTATATTTAAAAGGACCATACTTAGGTCACGGAAGCACACACTATTTTAAGGATATATGTCTCCATATCCTTGAATCTGCCTTCCTAAATGCCTTATCTTCAGTGACTCCACAAAATATTAACTTTCTAAAACTGTATGATTTTTATATGATACTATCTTTTTACCCAAATTACTTTCCAGCAAAAACAAAAAACAAAAAATTTCCTGTGATTTACAGAATAATAAGCACTTAAACTTGTTAAGCTCTTCACTGTGTCTGTTTTGGCCTCTTTCAATGTACCTATTAAAAAACTAGTAAACTAGTACACAGATTATTGTTATAGAATTTGTAACTTCCACTAACCATCATTTTTTAAAAATCCATCTGTAAATATTAAGAGACAGTTATTCATTGATTTTTCCTTGTACAAAGTCAATTACCTGACCATTTTTTTTTTTTTTTTAAACATCTTTATTGGGGTATAATTGCTTTACAATGGGGTGTGTTAGTTTCTGCTTTATAACAAAGTGAATCAGTTATACATATACATATGTTCCCATATGTCTTCCCTCTTGCGTCTCCCTCCCTCCCACTCTCCCCATCCCACCCCTCCAGGTTGTCACAAAGCACCGAGCTAATATCCCTGTGCCATGCGGCTGCTTCCCACTAGCTATCTACCTTACTACGTTTGTTAGTGTGTATATGTCCATGACTCTCTCTTGCCCTGTCAAAGCTCACCCTTCCCCCTCCCCATATCCTCAAGTCCGTTCTCCAGTAGGTCTGCGTCTTTATTCCTGTCTTACCCCTAGGTTCTTCATGACTTTTTTTTTTCTTAAATTCCATATATATGTGTTAGCATACGGTATTTGTCTTTTTCTTTCTGACGTACTTCACTCTGTATGACAGACTCTAGGTCTATCCATCTCATTACAAATAGCTCAATTTCGTTTCTTTTTAAGGCTGAGTAATATTCCATTGTATATATGTGCCACATCTTCTTTATCCATTCATACGATGATGGGCGCTTAGGTTGTTTCCATCTCCGGGCTATTGTAAATAGAGCTGCAATGAACATTTTGGTACATGACTCTTTTTGAATTTTGGTTTTCTCAGGGTATATGCCCAGTAGTGGGATTGCTGGGTCATATGGTAATTCTATTTGTAGTTTTTTAAGGAACCTCCATACAGTTCTCCATAGTGGCTGAACCAATTCACATTCCCACCAGCAGTGCAAGAGTGTTCCCTTTTCTCCACACCCTCTCCAGCATTTATTGTTTCTAGATTTTTTGATGATGGCCGTTCTGACTGGTGTGAGATGATATCTCATTGTAGTTTTGATCTGCATTTCTCTAATGATTAATGATGTTGAGCGTTCTTTCATGTGTTTGTTGGCATTCTGTATATCTTCTTTGGAGAAATGTCTATTTAGGTCTTCTGCCCATTTTTGGATTGGGTTGTTTGTTTTTTTGTTATTGAGCTCCATGAGCTGCTTGTAAATTTTGGAGATTAATCCTTTGTCAGTTGCTTCATTTGCAAATATTTTCTCCCATTCTGAGGGTTGTCTTTTGGTCTTGTTTATGGTTTCCTTTGCTGTGCAAAAGCTTTGAAGTTTCTTTAGGTCCCATTTGTTTATTTTTGTTTTTATTTCCATTACTCTAGGAGGTGGGACCTGACCATGTTTTGATCCTTAAAGAGGTTTTCTCCAAAGAATACTAGGTGCCAATTATGATTATCTCAGCAATATAACAAATAACTACCTCTGTGAACGTTTAGTCATTGACAGTGGCCTTCCATATTTTGTTCCATATTTACAAGAATTTTACAAGATTATTTGGGCATGAATTTTACAAAAGAAACCATTGAGAGGTTTTAGGTTAAATTTCATCTAATATCTGATTATTGTGTTGTTGTATTACACAAACAACAGTAGATGAAGTACTTTCTTAGAGTAAACCTCAACTGTATCTCAGGACTATTTCGATCTGTTCTTTATAATTTATTAGTAAATGTTTTACTACCCAGAGTATTTGAAAAGCATATTAGTAAAATGCATTTTATGCTATGAATAATATATTGACCTCAAAGGAAAAAATGTTTAGTATATTTTTTACTATACAAAGTCCAAAAGAATATAAAATGAAACAACTATATATTCGAAATTAGTCACATATCAATGGTAACTTTAGATAAATAATAGTCATACAACAGTAGTTTCATAGAAAAATATTAAGGACCATTTGTAAAATAAAATTCAAAAGCAAAATAGATATGAATCTTTACTTAAAATAAACAATGACCATTTTCTTACCTTTCTCAAGTCCCGATATCATAGAATAAATCAGAATCTGTTTCTTCTGTAATTTTTTAAACATTCATAGCTATTCCCAGTTCTGAACTTTTTAACAAGACAATATTGAGCTCTTTTGTATTTTCCCTGACCTTTCTTGGCATATATGGACTTGGATATACTGCTGCCATTTCTTTGGGACAAAAATGATCATATTCTTGAAGATTAGGTAAACACTAAACCTGACCATATTTCTTCAAATTTAATTTTTCCACAGAAGAAGGTATAGAAGAATGTAGTCTACTATTTTTATGTGCTTCAATATTTCTTGTCCACTCACTAATTATGAGTTATCCATTTATTCCTTTTTAAGGAGCTACTAGATGCTATACACCCAAGGGTTAATCAGTTGTTCTTATCTTTAACATCCCCTACAGTCTAATGGGACAACTACCACTATTGCTACTGCTCCTTCTCTGTCTGCTACTACTACAAATTATTCCTTGCGTAACACTTAGCATATGCCAGACACAGTTTTAAGTTCTTTACATGTACAATTTTATATGCCATATCTCATGTTATTTATTTGTAACAACAATTGTTCTAGTTGAGGTGTCTTCCCTGTAATGGGTAAAAGTGCTCTTCATGAGTGACTGTTATGACTTTTATTTCCAGTGAACAGTAATTAGAATGCATTGATAAAGTGGATAATCTTACATAAAAATGCCCTACTGCAAATATTTTAGTAATCATTTGGTAGAGAAAATAACTGAAAAACTGAATATTAATATTTTAAAATAATTTATTTCTCACCCTAAACAAAGATGCAAAAATGGCTACTTAATTCTAGGGGAAATAATAATGCAAGGAAGAGAGTAGAAATTATTTTTTATGGTTTTTCCTATTTACTTACCCGTGACAAAGTTAAGCAGTAACCCCCTCCCCTCTGCCCAACTCAACTAACAATTATCTAATTATCTTGTTTCGTGATGTGTATAGATCTTGTGATATTGCTATTATTGCTATTTCAACTACTGCAAAGGAAAAAAGTTTTGAAAGGTTGTATGTCTCATCTAGTGTTACTGAATTAGTATGTAGTTGAGTGAAAACAAACATTAGAAAGTCTAGCTCAAGATCTTGTGTGCTTAACATTACACTATCTTGCCTTCATATCATCAGATTAATCGTGGATTTAAGATAGGAATTTCAGAGAAGCAAAGTTATCCATTCTGAATGACCGAGACAAGTAAATGAATCTACTTAAGAGTATTAGAGACATACAATCACAACAACAATTAAAAAAACAACAAAAACTGTTGCACTACTAAATTATGACAAAGAAGAAAAGTTGAGGCAATATAGTACAGATAAGTAGTGGCCTTTGAATTCTCTCTCTGCCACTTAAAAAACTGTGACCTTCGACAAATCACTCAATCTCTCTGTGCATCAGTTTCTTCATTTTTAAAAGAGACAATAATAGTAACTACCTCATAATATGGTTGTAAATAAGTGAATTAATATATGTAAATTATATAATAGTGCCTGATATGCAGCATTATCTGAATTTTAATTACTGACATTATTACTTCACATTATTGCTCAGTAGACATTATTACTCAATGTATAAAGATTGTCTTTGTAAAAAGAAAAATATATACATAAGCCTTATATACTTAAAAACCTGTCATTTTATTTATTATAAAAGTTTGCTTGGGTTGTGGTCACTAAGTTGTACTGTGTCCTTAATAAGAGAGCCCTGAAATATTCTATTTGGTGACAGTAAAAAGAAACAATCGGGGCTTCCCTGGTGGAGCAGTGGTTGAGAGTCCGCGTGCCGATGCAGGGGACACGGGTTCGTGCCCCAGTCTGGGAGGATCCCACATGCCGCGGAGCGGCTGGGCCTGTGAGCCACGGCCACTGCGCCTCCGCATCCAGAGTCTGTTCTCCGCCACGGGAGAGGCCACAACAGTGAGAGGCCCACGTACCGCAAAAAAGAAAAAAAAAACAAACAATCGTGCCTCTCATTAATGTCTTTATCTAAAAAATGTTTTTAAATGGTATGGATATTGATAAACATGGGATGATAATGCATATTTACTTTTTAGTATCAATTTCTGGGAAACTCAGCCAGTTTTTATTTATCACTCAGAGGTAATTTTTTTAAACTAACATTTAACCTGACACAATATTTCAGTCCTCATATTTATTTTTCTGCTCATTAATTCTTTCTCTTTTTCAATTTTCAATTGCTCCGTATTGTTATTTTCAAGTTTTGCTGATAATATGCATGACAAAAAGCATTAGCTAACAGTTGCAGATTACCTCCTCTGGAACAGACTCTATGATAAATGCCATATGTATATTAGTGTATTCAAACACATCAATCATTATAACCTTTGAAGTAGATTCTATTATTATTAGGATAAAACAAAGAGAATTGCTCTTTGGGGAGTCTAAGCATGTCAAATAGTAACTTTTCCATAGATTCTTTAATATTTAGAAAATCAGATTGCCTGCAAATAATTTTTTTACTTCGTCCATTTCAATTTGTATTTCTTTTATTTCATTTTTTTACATATTGCACTGTCTAAGACCTTCAGTGCAATGTTGAATAGAAGTGGTCAGAGTGGACAACCATGCTTCATCCTCCATGTCAGATAGAAGACATACAGTCTTGGACTATTAATTATGCTGTTAGCTGTGGGTTTTACATAGCTACCCTTCATTATGTTGAGAGTTTTTATCATAAAAGAAGATCGAACTTTGCCAAAATTTTTTAATGTTCCTACCAAGGCAATTATATGGCTTTTCTTCTTTAATCTGTGAATATAGTGAATTACATTGATTTTTGTGTTAACAGAATAATCCCTACTTGGTTATGATGTATTAATCCTTTAATATATTACTAGATTTGATATGCTAACTTTGTGTTAAGGACTTCTGTGTCTAGGTTCATAGATTTTGTTCTTTCATAGTTTTGGGTTTGTTTGTTTTTTTTTGGTAATGTCTTCATCTGAATCAGTTATCAGAGTAACACCAGTCTCATAAAATACATTTTGGAGTATTCTTCCCTTTTCAATTTTCTAGAAGTATCTACATAGAATTGTTATTATTTCTTAAATATTTGGTATAATCATCCAGGCAGCAATCTAGGGGTAGTTATTTTTATGCAATTTTTTTGCTATGAAATCAATTTCTTTAATAGATATAGGACTAGTCAGTATATCTATTTCTTCTTGAGTGAGCTTTGGTAATTTTTGTCTTTCAAGGAATTTTTCCATTTTATTTAATTAACCAGACTTCTTGATGGATGTTAATAACATTCTCTTATTATTCTCATTGTGTATGTAGGATGTGCAGTAATGTCACCTCTGTCATTCCTGATATTGAAGATTTATATCTTCTCTCTTTCTTTCCTAAGCTTATTGGTCATTTCAAAGAAACTATTTGCTTCATTGTTTTTCTCTACTGTTTTCTGTATGCAAATGTTTACAGCAAATATATAAATCACCTAAACATCTAAATATATACAATCACCTAAAACAGAAAACAACTGAAATGTCCACCAACAGATGAATAAACAAATTGTGGAATACCCATACAAGGAAATACTAGCCAGCAACTACTTTTGATACCTGCAAAACCATGAATGAGTCTCAAAATAGTTATGCTGAATGAAAGAAGTCAAACCAAAAAGGTACATATTGCAATGATCCTACTCATTAAAAAAAATCTAGAAAAGGCAAACTATCCAGAGAGCTAGAGAGCAAATCAGTGCTTTCCAGGAGAGAGAGGTAGGGAAAAATGAATTTAAGAGGGGTATAAGGGCTTCCCTGGTGGCGCAGTGGTAGGGAGCCCGCCTGCCGATGCAGGGGACATGGGTTCGTGCCCCGGTCCAGGAAGATCCCATATGCCGCGGAGCAGCTAGGCCCGTGGGCCATGGCCGCTGAGCCTGCGCTCCGCAACGGGAGAGGCCAAAACAGTGAGAGGCCCGCGTACCGCAAAAAAAAAAAAAAGGGGGGGGTACAAGAAAACTTTTTGGACTGACTACTATGTTTACATCTGAATTATGGCAATGGTTTCTTAGGTATATATGTATTTATGAAAACTCATCGAATTGCATACTTTAAATGTGTGTAGTTTGTTGTAAATCAGTTACACCTAAATAAACTATAAAATAAAACAGCCAAATACAACAATCTCATATGGTTTAGCCTAATATCTTCTCCATTTCATATAAAAATAACCAGAAAGACAGAAGTATAATTTTCTAAAGTCACAAAGCTAGTAAGTTATAGAGATAGGATTCAAAGTCATAGAATATGTCTCCAGAGCCTAAACACTTACACCCTACTTAATAGTGCCTCTTTATGTGTTGAGGCACTTTAACAATAAACTTATTGAAACCATATCACACTATTTTCATTCTGCTGAATGTACATGATGGATCAAATAACTTTTCTTTATGAGTTTATTTAAGGGCATATATCTTTAAGTAAGCTCACAAATCAACATATGTATCTATGGAACAAAACTGAATTGTTATTTACAGGTAACATATCTGAGGGGAAACTGTCCTCAGATTGGTCAACACCTATTATTGTGTACTCTTTCTCACATACGTTGTTCACGAATAACAATAATGGAGATTCTGCACTGCTCCCAAGTGCTTTGCCAAGAGTTGGGGCCTATCCCTATTATAATATTTATCGTACTTTACTATAATTAGTGATGCATTAGACAATTTCTTTTACTGATTAGACAAAAGTTCTTTAAGAAAAGAATTATTATATTGACCCTTGTTTACCCAGAGTAAGAACATAAACGTTCAGTAAGAATTTGTACAATTAATTAATGTAAAAGATGCATATTTTAGAGAGAAATCATTAAGATTAAACATTACTAAGTAGATAATCTGCTACAGTTGAAAGATGAAAACTATCAAAAACTGAGTTTAATTTTAGTAGATGAAAAGATCAGGTTAAGTAGCATGAGCTGCATACTGGAGAGAGATCTGTCTAGTCTCTCAAGAGCAATTACAAAAAATTGAAATATTTTCAAAGAATAATCTTGTGTTGAGTTCACTATGCCACACATATATGACTATGCATATAGTGGTTCTAGAAAATGTACCTTTAAAAATCACACAGAATTTACAGGCAATAATTTGAAGGTTCCCACACATGTTCACAGCACAACTTTTACATATAAATGTAACTTGGGAAATACTGCATAACAATATTATATTTAAATTTTTTCTCTAATACAAAACAATTGATACAGAAATGATGAAGAGTCTGTATTTCAGAATTCCTCAGGCTAATATATACTCATATAGCATAAGATTTACCAATCTTAAATGACGGTATCATATGAAAAGAGAGAATTAAAAATCTTGAATATTATATCACTTTTATTCAAAAACAAAAGTATTATTCCAAGATACAGGAATTCGATGTTATCATGATTAACAATCTGCAATCATCCTCACCCTCTTATTTAACTATCCTTTCCTTTAAATCAACTTAATCTTATTTTCCCCTCATTTTGTCTTTCCTCTTAATTAATACCCAATCTCTATTGGGACACAACCCCCAAATATTCTACTTATAAATCTCCCAAATTATTACATGTAATTTTAATTATGATTAACTAGCATGGGTAAAATATTCATTGCAAAGGGAATAATCCAATTACATCTAAAAAACTCTACTTGACTCTGGTATTTACCTGTCACCCTGCATTTTATTTCTAAAGCCTAGTTACCCAGCAAAATACTCCTAAGTACTTTTAGCAATTTTCTGTGAACATGAGAGAAGAAACTCCAAATACCATGTCTCCAATCTGCTGCTTATCCTTAAACTCCAAGTGAGTTTTAATCATATACAAGTAATGTAATGATGTATTTATTGTAAATGAATATAAAGAACTATGAACACAATGAATGATAAATTTGAAGATGAGAGGAAAAACTATCTCTTGGAAATTTTCAAAGGAATTATTTCAAAACTATTTTCACAACTATTAGGCCCCTGAGTGTAATGCAGGTAGAAAATACGCAGATGTAGGAGAAAGATTTATTGATGAGAACTCTTGGATAAGAGCTCTTGCAATCTGTAAGCACTTCAGAGGTAGAGTCCACTTATCCCCAGAAAGGTGATGAAGTGATGTCCCTGGAGCCCTCTGAAGAGGAAGACAAAGAGAATCTGGCCCTGTCTAAGGCTATCATCAAGCTCAAGTGTGCTGTACCAGCCTGGCAGAGATGGCTGCATGAGGGTAGGCCTGCATTCCCGGTATTCATCAACACAAGGTATATGCCAGTATTTCCTATAAACTGTTTTATATATTTCTGGCAAGAAAGAAACAGTGTGTGTGTACAGACTGGAGGTTCCCACCACTTCCTCCTTAGGTTCGATTAATTTGCAGAGCGACTCACAGAACTCAGAGAAACATTTTACTCACTAGATCACTGGTTTATTATAAAAGGATATAACTCAAGAACAGCCAGATGCAAGACATGCACAGGGCAAGGCATGTGGGAAGGAGCACAAGTTATGTGGGAAAAGCTTCCATGCTCTCTGGTAGCACCATTCCCCCAGCATCCCCTCGTGTTCACCAACCCAGAAAGTCTCTGAACCCCACCCTTTTAGTTTTTATGGGGACTTTATTACATAGGCATGATTGATTAAATCACTGACCCTTAGTGACTGATTCAAACTGCAGTCCTTCCCCCATCCCCAGAGGGCAGGGGGTGAACTGAAAGTTCCAACCCCCTAATCACATGATTGGTTCCCCTGGCAACCAGCCCCCTTCCTTTGGATGCCCTTTACCATCCTCAGGTGTTTTCCAGAAGTCTCCTCATTAACATGAACTCAGGTGTAGTTGAAAAGGGTTTGTTGTGAATATCAAGACACTTTTATTACTCTTATCTCTTAGAAAAATAATGGTTTTAGGAGCTGTGTCAGAAATGAGGATGAAGACCAGATACATATTTATTATTATAAATCGCATTACTACAGTGTGTATCTATCAAAGGATGAAGGAATTCCAGCAGAAAAGAACTGGGGTGATGCAAGATTCCTAAAGACTGGTATAAATTGCCTCTGCCTAAGTCAAAGGAATTGTAGTACCTTTGTCGTCAGAAAAGACCTCCTTCACAAGATTAGCTTCAAGCATCCTCAGTCCCAGAGAGTGAGAAGCTAGCTGCCAGTGTAAAATCCTTTCCTGTTCCTTTCCTATTCTCTTCCATTTCTTTTTCCACATCCCCTGGATAGTAACTGACTAATGAGATTGGAGACTGGGAGAAGGAGGGAGGAAGAGAAGCAGAAAGGGGAGAAAGAGACAAAGTTCAAGCCTTAGCCCTTATTCCAATAAAGGCTTCTATTGACAGCAGGCTTGAGCTAGTTAAGAGGAGGTTTGCCATTAAAACAAGTTCAGAGTTTGGACTAATAATTTGTACTCAAAATTCCAATTCCTTAACTGAGATTATGCTTATAATTTTTGGAAAAGTCATTATGTTAGTTTGGGTACTTAGAGAAGATGATAGATATATATTTGGGCAAATCCCTATGAAGAAAAAGTACTGGGAGACAGAGAAGGTTGAGAGAGCCTTCAGACTTGAAAGCAGGCCTTATGCCTGTCTCCCTGAAGGAGACTGGGTGGAAAGCATCTCAGACGGCAGAACATCTCTAAGAAAGTTTTCTCCAGTCAGACGGGGAATCTTTGAGTCGAAGTTGCCCATTAGAGGACTTCAATATCTTGCATAAATATCTCTTTCTCATACACCTGCTGTGTATAACCATTGACTATTAGCAGTTCATGGGATCCAGTGTTAGATCCAAAAAGGCTACAGCTGGTGGCCATCAGTAAATTAAGTTGCTTGCCACAGTAAGATAACAGAACGACACATTTTTATGACCAACAAAGCCATATATTTGCTTGAATTTTCACCCACGGCACAGGAAATGACTCACACTAAACAGATGTTAAAAAAATCTTGGGAGATAAAACAATACAGTATTTTCAGTATATCAGGATACATGTGTAATTCACATACCTGTGGC